>NC_069388.1:103805477-104087977 GCF_027475565.1 Acinonyx jubatus | reverse complement strand
TCAGTACACTTTGGGAGTGGTTTGTTAGACAGCAAAGGCTACCTGATACAAAAATAACCAATTTACCTCTCACAAGGAAGAGATTCTCAAATCACATACTTCAGCCTCAGGGCTGTCTCCTTCTTATTGATGACTTCTGAAAAGTATTCACCTTTGTCTGCCTAACTTCTACTGATTCTCCCTCTGGACACTCACTTATCCTGAGGGAAGAAAAATGAATGGCCCTGGCCAAGATAAGAGCTGGTCCTGTCCAAGGTGTGTACAAAGGGATCCGAGCACGTAACAACGGAATTCAAGTTAAACATGTAGTCACGAAGTCAGAGTAGCTGCATTGCAAAAACAGGGTAACTCGATAGACCCCAGGGAAGAAATCGCCCTGAGCAGCACTGCTCTAAACTCTGCCCTACCCAAGAACTCTTCACCCAGCCAAGAGATCTGCAACCTAGTGGAGAGTCCACGGGCTCAGTAAGAAAGAGTTTACAGCTTCCTTCCTCAAAAGGCTCCAAGATAAACAGAATAAACACCAGTTGGTCTCAGCTGGTCGCACGTTGGCCTGCCTGGAGGAGGGGGATGCCAGAGATAGCTTCTTGAGGTGGCTTCCAGCCCTGCATTTCTAGGAAATAGACAATTATGAACAACATGGATTTTATTATCGTGACATCTCTAAGGTCTCTGCATAAAGCCTATATTTAAAAATATAAACATGTAAGTGAAAAAAAATGTCAGGGGAATAAATATTTGTCTTAAAAGAGACCATCTGTTTCAAATTTTTATTTAAAAAAAAATGCAACATGTGTTTTATTTTAAATTTGTATGTGTGTTGTTATCCTTGGGTTAAGTATTAGGTAAATAGACAGAAGCATTGAGAATCCATTTTCCAGCAAATTTTGGTTAGAAATCCTTGCACACGTGATGCAGGAGATAATTTGGGGGCTAATTGGAGCCTGTGGGTAGCCAAGCCCTCTCAGCCCTCTCCCCCACTCGGCCCCCGTGTGATGGGGATGACGGTTTCTCTGGCACTGCTGTTTGTTTTGGACAAGATGACATTTTACACCTCAGACAACACAACACGTTGCAGGCTGCTCCCAGGACAGCCTGCTTCCAAATGTGGGTGCGGCCAGCATGGCAGAACCACAGAGCTCACTTTTGTTTGGACCTCAGATGCAGCCTCAGAGCTCAATTTGGATGCGAATCCTTTTCAGTGGCTGTAACCAGACTGGCTGGTGTGAGGGCAGGGTGTCAAGAAAAAAGCTGGTCTTGATGGGCAAATGCGGGGAAAGCATGAGAGAGGTCATTTCAGACATGGGGTGCACCACGGAATCGTGAAGGGGTCTGGTATACTTGGGGAAGTGGCACCAATTTGGGGAGGCTGCAGGGTAGGGACTTCCTGGAGACGAAGTTGGAGTGGTGGCTGGTAACAGGGAAAAATTTTCACTTTTTGTCCATGCTCCATCCCTCCTTGTTAGGAACTGCCCTTTCCCCCATTCATTCCAGGTGATTCTGGTGGGGCTGTTGAGCTCTCCACTCGGAACATGCCATCTCTGCCCTGAACACAGCCATTGGCCGAAGAGTGCTCACAAGACCCGGTTAGGGCCAAACAGAGACCTTTTCAGTGGGGACTGATAGAGGTCCGTGAGAAAGAGCTTTGTCTTTCCTTCTAAGATGATGCACTGAGAGGAAGCAAAGCATCTTTCTCCTTTGCATCGTGCGGAGAGTTCCTGCCCCTGAATTAAGACCAGCGTAGTGAAGAGCAAAGAGGAGAGAGAAAAATGATAGACATTATTTCAGCTCCTGGATCCAAGCAAACCTAACAAGGGTGTTTCCACTTTTACTAAAACTGGTCAGACTTGGGTCTTTGTCTCCTGCAACTGTGAAATGATTGGCTGATGCAGTTGGAATCAGTTGGAATTAAACTTGCAGCAGGAAGCAGACAACCTTCCCTGATATAGGCAAGAGTCCAGTGGTTTCCTACAGTGGAGAGAGCTAGCTGCCCACCAAAGCATATGCTCCCACTCCCTCATGTAGGGTTGTCACTGGGAACTGGATGCCCATCTAAGGTTGCATTTCCCAGCTCCTGTTCCCGCCTTGCAGAGAGGCACTGGGGGACGATGGCACCACAACATAGCAGGAGGGGTGTCCCTGACATAACACACTGAGAACAGCCACCGCCAAAAAGGAGCACCTGCTCTGCACAGCTAATGTCAGCGAGAAATAAGTTTCTTCTGAGTTTGAACCATTAAGTCACTCGGGATCTTGTTGTTACAGCAGCTCGGGTTCCCCTAATTAATACATCCCCTTCAATATTATGGAACTTGCTTGCAGTCCCAAACTCTGCACCTTACTGCTTTACTCTCCAGTGCCAGAATTACTCCGATCAGTGACTGCTGCTGGTAAAATCCGTCACCACGACATCTGTTAATGTCATGCCTTTACGGAGCGCCTACTATGTGCCAGGCCATGTACTAGCTGTTTAGGGTTACAAAGGTGAATTAGATAATGTCATGTTTTATTGACTCTAAGTCACCATCAGTTGTAAGACGTATCATTATTTTGCGTACCACTAAAAAAATTACGGACCGCAGAGAAAATGTATTGCCGATGAAACTATCACATCACCAAAAGCTATTCTGATTTCAGGTATGTAAACATGGGGCTGTGTGTCTTAAAACTGATGAAATGCAGTATTTCTCACCTTGGGGAAGCTGAAGATCTTGTGGGGGAGACAGATAAGCAAATAAACATGTACCATGTAATACAAATGCATTAACAGGTATGTAGACCATTGAGCTGTAATCCAGAGAAGCAGTTGACATGGCCATAGAAATGGAGAGACCTTCACAAAGATGACATTTGAGCAGAATCTTGAAAGAAGGGAAGCAAATGCCGGGAGAGATTCTCCCCTAGACCAGCAGGGCGAGTGAGTCTTCTGGATGCCTTCTCCAAGCCTTCAGAGAGGCTTTCGTGGTTCTCCAGGGGCTACAATGGTTTCGCAGAATCTCAAAATACTATAACAGTAAATTCCAATCTAACAGCTTTATTTTCTGGATAAATGGAGGCTAATCCTGTAGGTGCCAAGGCGTAATTTTAACTGGATATTTTTTAGGGGAAATCTTTCCAAAATGTACCACAGTAAACCCTTGGCATTGGCAAGGGGTACCTCAGGGGGTCTTGGTGAATCTCCAAATTCACAAATACAATGAAGCCTGGACAGATTCCTGGCTTGCTCGAGAATCGCATTTACATGAAAAGCCACAGGTATCCTGTGTACCACACAACACCCCTCCATTTGCACTGACCCTACAGTCTTCCTCTTGCTTGATGAGCAATTATATGTAACCGGTACATTGACCATGCATGACTTATGATGCAATCAAAGCACAATTTTATTTTCGTCTCCCATTATCCCTTTAAACCTGATTCCACGTAGGTAGTCTTCCTCTGCCACTGAATAAAAACTCCTGTAGGTCCAAGACTTTTTGGTTCAGTCTTGGGTGGTTGACACAGAAAGTCACTTGAAATGACAGACACAGTCCTAATGCAGTAACTTGAACGCCCATTTCAGTGTACTAATTAAACTTGATTTAAAAACGTGCCTTTCTCCCTCCCCCCAGCTCCACTTGGCTTTAGGCTGGAAGCTGTCTTGGGAAGGGAGGGAGTGGTCCATGTCTCTCTCTGCTTTGTGTGTCTTTTACACACAGACACACACACATGCGCACACAAAGAGTAGGGAGTCAGAGTACTATGACAGCTCTCTCCAGAGAAGTCTGTTATCTGATCCATTCTCCCTCTTCACTGCCTCAACCATTTTATGTTCTCAAGATACAAGAGTTGGTGTCAACAGTTTAGTTTTCCTTTGTACGTTCTGCAGGTGAGGAGCTAACCGTGTGATTTCACTTCCACTGTTCCTTGATGTCTCTGTCAAAGTTTTATTATTCACACCCTATGGGATATATTGTTGCCATGGACTGAATGTTTGTGTTTCTCCTCCAAAATTCATAGCGTGAAGCCCTAACCTCCAACACACTGGTGTTTGGAGACGGGGCTTTGAGAGGTCATTCAGGTTAGATGAAGTCATGGGGGACCCATTTTCATGAGATTATAAGAAGAGGAAGATCTCTCCCTCCCCCTCTCCCCCCTCCTCCCCTTCCCTCCTCCGCAACGCCACTCTGCTATGAGAGGACACAGCCAGAAAGTGGCTGTCTGCAAGCCTGGAAGAGACTTCTCACCAGAACCCAACCAGGCCGGCTCCCTGATCTCAGGTTCCAGCCTCCAGAGCTGTGAGAAAATAAATTTCTGTTGTTGAAGCCACCCAGTCTCTAGTATTCTGTTATGGCCGCCCAAGCTGACTGATGCAATTGCTAACCAGAGGTCCCACGGCATTCGTTTTACGGACAGCTTTCTCTAGTTTCTGCACCAGGAATATAGTAGGCACGCAAAAATATTTACAAATGAATGGGTGAATGAATGTGTAGAAGAAGGACAGAATCGCTCACTTCAGATGTCTGAGCCACTGTGGAATGTCCTATTCCATTCTTTGTGTGTGTGCTGTTCTTTGTTTTTTCAAATACATAAGTAGTGCATGAACATACACCTGTGTGTGTGTGTGTGTGTATGTGTGTGTTAAACAACATACAAGTAAGTAGAGGAGAATGTAGACATTCCCCTTCGGCAACCTCCTCCCCAGCCCATCGCACCTCCCCAGTAACACAGCACACGCACACAATTAGCGTGACCTGTTCCTTACAGACCTGCAAGCATGGAGACCTGAATTACGTAGTTTCACGCCACGCATGTGGTGCTCCAACTTGCATTTTCTCGTGTATCCAGCAGACCTCCCTATGCCAGAGCATTCCTCATCCTTTTAAAGTGCTGCATCGTGTTCCACAGCAGAGATTTACATACCTATGAAAGGTCATTTCAGGTGTCTAAATCTTTCCTCATGTGAGGTTGCAAACTACATCCTTCAACATGCCTCTCTGGGCGCACGTGCAAGTGCTTCCCTGGCTCACATGGAAGTTTGGATTGTCTCTGCCATGTTGCTGTCCTAGGGGCAAGGTCGACACTCCTGCTCCACCAAAAACTTCCCCCTCTCCCCCAACCTGGAATATTTTAAGCCTTCCCAAGTTTTTATCAATCTGATATTAGAAAAACATCTCGTTGTTAACTTTTTACTGTAAATTGCCTATTCCTATTCTGTGTCTATTTTTCCATGGGGCTGTTTGCCTTTAATGTTTATTTATTTTTGAGAGACAGAGAGAGACAGCATGCGAGCAGGAGAGGGGCAGAGAGAGAGGCAGACACAGAATCTAAAGCCGACTCTGGGCTCTGAGCTGTCAGCACAGAGCCCTACATGGGGCTCGAACTCACCAACTGCGAGATCATGACCTGAGCCGAAGTCAGAAGCTTAACTGACTGAGTCACCCAGGCACCAGGCTGTTTGTCTTTTAATTGTCCTGTTATAGAATCTCCATTTTGTGGTTACTAACCCTTTGTCTGTTATATATGTTATAAACATGCTTTCCTAGGCTGTCATTTATCCTTTAATTTTGTTTATAGTGTTTTATTTTTTTAGACAAAATCTTTTATTTTTATATAGTCAAATATAACAAATGTCTCCTTTCTGGCTTCCATTGCTATTTCCAAGATAAATAAAATATTCACCTATATTTTCTTCAGGTATTTTGAAGGTGGTGGTTGTTACTGTTGGTGGTGGTGGTTTTATTTTGTTTAGCTCTTTATCACATCCAGAATGAATTTTTATATATGACGGGGAAAGGGAGCTAATTTTTTTTCCAACTTTTCAGTGGTCCCAATCTCATTCACTCACTAATTTGTCCATTCTACCATTATCGGCAATGTCACACGTGTACTAAATGTCATCGTGGCAATGTCATCGTGTACTAAATCACTACCCAGGTGTATGTATGTGTGTGTGCATGAGTAGCATCACATCTTAACTTTTCCAAAATATCTGCTTTCTTAAGCCTCTTCAATTATTTCACTAGCATTAGGAGTTGGCTTTGGGGGAGAAGCTATTTCTCATGTATACATAAGCACAGAAGATTCTTTTCTCTCTATGATGGAAAACAGGATGCAAATGGTTGAGACCATTAGTAAGAGGCCCCTTCCCTTGCTCCAGGTTTGTACTGTCAGCAAATGAAATGCATATTTCAGCAAACACCAAATTCTTACACATTAGGAGGCACACAAGCTTCAGGAGCACTCTTCCGTCCCAGACCACTATCATACTCTGTCCCTAGAGCAGATTAGATTATGTGAAACTGCTGTTGATCTGGAGTGGACCTTGGCCTAGGCTGCTACTCAGGACTTGACCTGTTCATGCCAATCTAGATAGAACATCTCTGAACAATGGGAACAGCCATCCGTGTCAGTGGGATTCTACTTCTGGATGTAAAAAGGGTGCAGACAAGTCTTAGAGGGATGTATTCTGGAATCATCTCTTTCTCGCTTGTTTCACAGTGATCTTCTGGATGTCTGAGATGCCAATCCCAACCTCCCCCGCACCCACACAGAGCTATAAGAGGCATTCTTGTAACCTAGATCACGTTTCGTTGCCTCAAATTAGAGGTGACCTGAAAATTAATTTCCCATGCTAGGCAATTATTTCCAGAAGGCCCTCAGATCAACTGTCCTAAAACTAAAATATGTTATCTCTGAGAAGCATTCCACATCTTAACCAATTCATAAATAACAACCGAGTATAAGTTACTTCATTTAGTTACCTTGGCACTAACGTAGCATTTGTCTTGGATGGGGTCCTGACAGTAGCATTGCCCAAAACCAGGCATTCTCTGGTGCTTTGCCAACATTTTATTTGGCTGTGGCAAGAGTCTGGTTATACCAGTCTTAAACATTCTTATCCATGGACACTATACCAGCCATAGCTTTGGGGGCCCAGTTTGCTCATCCATTTACGCACCGGAATGAGCTGAAGGCAACTTCAAATCAGAGTCCTGGTCTTGCTGGTGGACAGCGATAGGAGGGCTCAGTTTTCCAAAGAGATGCCAGCCTCCCCCCATATTCAACGGTCAGTTAAGACATGTGGATGGGCTCAGAGGACAACAAAGAGGGCTGCCCTTTATGTCCAGCTAGGAAGTACAGTTTGAACGCCCCGCCACTGAATATTTATTTACAAAGCCCTGCTGAGAAAAAACACTATACGGAGAGGATCGCTTGAAGGATAGGCAATTCATCCACTCTTCCAGATTTTCTAACACCAATCCCTGGATCCCTCCAGAGCAACTGAAACACGGATACCTGGAGTCCATCACATTGGCCCCAGCAGAATTGCTTTGCTGAACTGTTCTTGGTGTGATGCCATCAGCATTTTTTAATGTAATTGCAAGAAACAGTCCCATGAAAAGCACCATTATATCTGGGGTAACATGGCTGCTGAAGACATCGTTCATTACATCACACGGTGTTTTCATTCTTAAGGATCCTCAGGGGCAATTCTGTCTGGATTTAGTATTAAAATTGTGTTTCTCTGTCTCCCAAGCAATTGGTTCACTTATATGTGGCATGATTTTCTAGAGGGTGCTGTGAGGGCCACTAGGGCAAGAGGCAATTAACTGGCGTTCCATGAGAAGGGGTCTCCATAGTTAAAAAAAAAAAAAAAAAGTACAAATCTCCAGGCCAAAACTAGTTGTTTTGTTTTTACCGCAGAATGTCTGTGCGTCCCTAATATGCTAATGGGCATTATATAATGTTACAAAGCATAACATTTACTTGGTGACTGGAGATGATCATAATAACAGGCCACGGTCTTTGGGTCAGGCTCTGACCATAGAAGCCGAGGTGGATATTTATATGCCAAAATTACCTTCCCTTCCCCACTCTGACACTTCTGACACACTGCCCAGCCTGGTTAGAGGTTTTGAAGGGTGACATGATGACTCTTGGGTCTCCTCTCCTGCTCTCTCTCCCTCCACCCGTCCCCATGCCTGACTTCAGGCACCCACACTCAGGAGAAACGTCTGGATCTTCAGACACTCCATGGCTGACCTGGGGGGCTGCTGTTCCTTGCATACTCACAGACTGGCTTGGCTCTCATCTCAAAGGATGTCTGTTTCTGCCCCCAGTCTCCACTGCTCTGGTTTCTCAGGGTCTCTCCATTTCTTTCTTTTCTCTTGTGTCCCCTGGTGATTTCTGGCAGATTTTGCAAGACTTTGAGGGGAAATGCTGACATTTCTTTTTAAATGATTATTTATTTATTTTGAGAGAGAGGAAAAAAAGAAAGAGCAGGGAAGGGGCAGGGGGAATCCCAAGCAGGCTCCATGCTCTAAGCTCAGAGCCTGACACGGGGCTCAATTCCACAAACCATGAGATCATGACCTGAGCCGAAATTAAGGGTCCAGTGCTTAACCGACTGAGCCACCCAGGCGCCCCCGGATGCTGACATTTTATAGACATCACTAGGTAGTTAAGATTCTGCTTTCCTTCTGTGCAAGAAATAGACTCATCAGAGGGCATAGTTTCCTCTAGGAATATTTATCTTTTTCAAAAATTTGTGGGCATGGCTGCTGGAGCTCCAAGGCTGCCACGTTGCAAAGAGGTTTATCTGTTCCCATCTCCACTACTACCTACTACCCACCCTGCTTCTGGATTTGAGGCTAAACGAATGTCCTAAGATTCTAGAAAACTACATTCTGATTTTGGCATACTATTGTTTACCATTTCCCTTTTCCTCAGCAATAGAAGCCTCAATTTTTAGCTAGTATCTGGCCACCTAGAATAAATAATACATTTCCCAGCCACCTTTGCAACTAGAAGTGAACAGCTAGCAAAATGTAAATGGCACTGCCATTTGTAACTTTTAGGAAGCATCCTTAAAGGCTTGCCTTTCTTATTCTATCTCTTCTTTTTGGTAGTTGGACTGTGAATGTGATGGGGGGAGTTCTTGCAGCCATTTTAAACCTTGAGGTGGCACGCCAAGGAAAACAAAGCAGCAAAATGCAGAGATCTTGGGTCCCTGATAATTTTGCACCCGCCATGTAGCCCTATACTCCCTAATTCGGGACCCTTCGATGTGAGTGACAAACAAGTATTCACCTAGTTTAAGCCTCAGTTATTTCTGTGTCTTACAGCCATACTTTGTCCTAATTAAAACACTGGGTACATGAGTTTGACTGGAACAGGAAAGAGCCTAGGATTCATAGTCTCAGGGTGAAAAGACTCTCAGGAGGAACTTCCCAGTTTGCAAAAAAAAAAAAAAAAAAAAAGAGAGAGAGAGAGAGAGAGACAGAGCATGTGAATAGAGAGTAAGAGGTAAAGCCACTAGGTCCACAGAGGTAACTAACCAGCGTCATGCTGGGGCCTCTGTTATTTCAAACACAGTTTCTGAATCAGCACCATCAGTATCTCCCAGGAATTTATTAGAAATGCAGAATCTCAGGCCCACCCCAGACCTACTAAATCAGAATCTTCCTTTTGGAGAAGCTCTTCAGGTGATTCCTATGCACGCTGGAGCATGAGATGCACTGCCTTAGGGGGGCTTGGACATCACCTGGAGACAAAATTACCAGAAATAACCAACGGCAACCAAATGAAGTTAAACTGGTCTAGAAAAGAGAACTCTGTAACGCAAAAACAACACCAGAGGGATATCTCCAAGCCCTAGAGAATATACACAATCTGCAGAAGATAATTCCTGCTGGGGATGAGTCAAAAGTTTCCAAACACGAGGAGACACAAATATTAAAAGTGAGAAAAACTGGAGTGCCTGGGTGGCTTGGTCAGTTAAGTGTCAGACTCTTGACTTCGGCCCAAGTCATGATCTCACACTTTGTGGGATGGAGCCCCTTTGCAGGCTCCATGATGACAGCACGGAGCCTGCCTGGGACTCTCTCTCTCTCTCTCCCTCTCTCTCTCTCTCTCTACCCCTCCCCGAATTGCATGTGCTCACACTCTTTCTGCCTCTCTTTCTCTCTCTCTCTCTCTGAAAATGAATACATAAACTTAAAAAAAAAAAAAGCAAGAAAAAACAATCCAAAGGAATTCCCGAATACAGAGTCTCTGAAAAGGAATTTAAAATAAGTTTGTCTAAAACATGCTAAAGCTAGAAGAACATACCCTACGGAGCAAGCACAGAGCAGTATGAGAAAAGAATAGTTGACTTGAAAAAGAACTAAAATGCAGTTCTTATTATGAAAACCATAATCATTCAAATTTAAAAACCAACAATTTCTATGGGCCGGTTAAAACCGTCCATTGGTTCAGCTATGGAAAAAAAAAAAAACCGGGGACTTGAAATGCAGATCCAAGAAAATCATCCAGAATACCATGCAAACATAATAAGGACATTTTTTAAATATGAAAAGGAAAAACATAGATGAAAAAAGAAATTGAGGAACCTGGAGAATGTCTTTTAATATTCCGCATGGATCTGTTGACTGGTGCTACAGAAAAAGACAACACAGAAGAGAGAGGGAACATTTAAGGAGATGATAGCTAAGGATCTTCCAGATTTGAAGAAGGATGCTTAGCCTTGGGTTGCAAAAGCACACAGGATAAGTAAAAACAAATACACACTTGGACACATGTTTGCGAAACCACAGAACATTCAAGGGAAAAGATAATATTTGTAAGGATACTACAGAGTGGAGCGATATTATCTTCAAAGAAATGTCTATCAGATTGATATCATTCTTCCTATTGGCAACAATAGCTGTCAGAGATGAGGGAATAATATCTTAAAAGTGCTAAGGGGCAAAAAAAAAAAAAAAAAAAGTCCATCTGCCGTTCTGTATTCAGCTGACACATCTGAGATGAGGGACAAAGGAAAGACACTTTCAGAAAAAGATGAAGAGTTGGGGCGCCTGTGTAGCTCAGTTGGTTAGGCGACCGCCTTCAGCTCAGGTTATGATCTCACAGCTCGTGAGTTCGAGCCCCGCGTTGGGCTCTGTGCTGACAGCTCAGAGCCTGGAGCCTGCTTCAGATTCTGTGTCTCCCTCTCTCTCTCTCTCTGTCCCACCCCTGCTCACACTCTGTCTCTCTCTCTCAAAAAATAAACATTAAAACAAAATTTTTTTTTAATGTTTAAACTAAGGAGATACAAATCCAGAAGGGTTTCTTGTGTTTGCTTAAAAGATGCCAGAGGAGGGACTAGAGAGCCCACCACTGTGCTAGAAGGATGATGCCCACTGGGAAGCATCCAGACGTTGCAGGGTGGGGAGAGGCTTGAAGGCCAGGGCTGTTGTGGGGTTCCTAGGCCCTGTCCCCACCATGTCTTGGTCTTTGCTTTTATATACAACTTTCTACAACAGCTTGTGCTCACCCTGCAGGAAACCATCCAGTCCAAGATGGCTTACCTCAGGCACCTGCAGATGATATTCAGGGACCCCGTGAGATGCAGCAACCTCATTACGGGGGAAGGATTTTTTTTGTGTCAGTAGAAGACAGGGTCAGGGAAAGCAGCCTACACTGTTTCAATTATCCCGCTTCATTAGCAAACAGCTTTTTAAGATGAGTATTATTTTCACAGAATCACCGTTCTGCCTATGGCCTCTCTCCTCCATGAACTACAGAGCTGGATCTGCAAATCACAATAATAATAAATAATAACAACCAAAAAGTAATATCACATCCTCTCACTAAGGCCCCCAACGCTGCTGTTAAACCTGGCCCACATTCCCTCTGCCCCCCAATACCCCCGGCCTCTACTTCTGACTCTGAGAGACTTCCTGCCACCCGCACCCATCTGGCTCGCTGGCCTGGTCTTCACAATTGGACAGCGTACCTCTGCCCTGGCTGGGCCGCTGGCCCTTCGCCAGCTGGATTCAACTACAGCCACCGAGTTGCCAGTGTCATCTTGCCATTTGCCCAGGCCAAGAGTAGAGCCGGAGAGGATGAAAGGAGGAGGCCCCAGGTTTATCTCTTCAGTGTGAAAACAAGTATCCATGGGACAGAGACCGGGTCTAACACCTGTGGCATGCATGTATGATCTGGCTGCTTCTCAAATATTTGCTCATCCAATCTCCCCAACAAGCCCACAAAGTACTATTAGCCCTATTTCAGACGTGGGAAGTGTGATTCATAGAGGGTAAGGGACTTCCCAGAATTTATGAGTTGTTTTTCTGGCGGAAGGAGATGGAGAGACATAGACTCCAGGATCCTGAACACATGACTCCTAGCCTTCCATAGGTACCCTTGGGAAATCCTACAAGGGTTACAGATGCCCCAGGATGATGATGATGGTGGTGGTGGTGGTGATGAAGATAACGATGATGATGACAGGAGTAACAACAACATAACAGAAATACTTATTGCGTACTGAAACACATATCATGCACGTTATATACATTATATCATATTAATACCTATAACAGATCTGTATGCAGGAAACATATTCTTGCAACAGATCATAAGTGATAACACCTATAACTTATCAGATAAGTACCATAATGGTACCCACTTCACAGGCAAGAAAACCGGAAGCTGATAAGGATTAAGATATTTGCCCACATTGAAGCCTATAAAATTTCAACCCAGGTTATCTGACTCTAAAAATCAAACGTATGACCACTGGATTAATTAAGGTTGGGTCCTATGTGACAGACAACTCCAATATAACTATGACTTAAACAAGACAGTTTCTTTCTGAGTTAAAAGAATGTTAGGGGAGCCTGGGTGGCTCAGTGCGTCGAGCGTCTAACTTCAGCCCAGGTCATGGTCTCCCAGTCTGTGAGTTCGAGCCCCACGTTGGGCTCTGGGCTGACAGCTGGCTGGAGCCTGCTTCGGATTCTGTGTCACCTTCTCTCTCTGCCCCTCCCCCACTCGCCCACACTCTGTCTCTCTCGCTCTCTCTCAAAAGTAAATAAACATTTAAAAAAAAAATTAATAAAAAAAAAAAACAGAGAATGCTAGAAGCTGATGATCCAAGGCTATTTGGCACTTCCTAAATCCTCTGGATCTAGCTTATCACTCTGCCATGCTATAGTATGTCTCTCATGTCCTCATATTATAAGGGTGGCTGCTAGCATTCCAGCCATCACATCTGTATTAGCAAGATAGAGGGAAAAAAGCAAAGGTCAAATATCAAATATAGGATGTTTCCTATAAACCAACCATACTAGGTTTAGGAAAACTTTACACTAGCTGAGCCCCTAGCCCAACATTTATTTTGGTGAGCTGGGCTGGACCAAGTATAAGCCTAGCACAGACAGGATTAATGCCTAGATTAGGACAAAAAAGTCCAGCGGCCTCCCTGTGTCCTTTCCACAAGGTTTATCTTGCCACAGCTGCTACAGACAAAACGAAGAGAAAAACACACCAGTAAATACCCTTGTTTGTATCCTGCCCTTGGGGGAAGAATAAAGAACAATGTTTAAAAGTGTCTTTGAGCAAAGGTCGTAGCCTTTTGGATGTGAGCAAAGATTGACTGATTTCAAATTCCATGTTCTTTCCGCTCTACCACACCACTTATTTTTTTAAACCAACTATCCCCCAGTAGTCATTCAAATAAATAAGTTATTCAAGTTATAAACCCATAAGGTTAAGTGGCACAGATGCTTCTAAAGCTAGGGAATTCCTCCAAGGGTCTCTGCCAGCCAAGCCAGGAGCCACCCTGGTACTACAGGGAGAGTTAAGTGCTCTAAGTCACTCGATGACGGAGGGCAGTCTACAGGATGTGATAGACAGGGATGATTTCATGATGCATTGTTCTAGGGTCTCACTGGGGTGAGGAGAAGAAGGAGACTGCTCACAGGGGTCTTTCAAGTTCATGAATGTCTGCATTTTCCTGTCAACTGTGTTCATCCCAGTAAAGGCACACCTACCCATGGGATGGTGGCAGTTTCTTTTCACTCTTTAAGGGGCTTGCTTCCTCCTACCCCAGGACCCGGCAAAGACACTGAAACACTGAAACAGGATATTTCCACCTCACTGCTTGACCCCATTTGTCCCCCAAGGACATTGGAACTCACTCTCAGTAAAGATGCCTTTCAGATTGTGTCTCTCTTCTCCCTCTGTCTGTCCCTCTACATTCACTGTATTATCATAGACACCACAGGAAATCCCATATGGCAGGAACAGTAACTGATCCGTAGTGAGAAAAAAAAGAAACCGATTGGTGAACCAATTCTTCCTGTAATACGTACACAAAACTGACTTGATCCAGGTAGGAATCATTTCGATAAAATGAAAATGGAACAAATTAGAAACGCTTTAATGGTGTCATGTATAGCACAGTGATTGTAGAATGAGAAAACATACCAGTTCCTTCAGAGCAAGCAAAATGTGTCCTAGCGTTTAGCTCTACATTTCTCACATGGAAGTGTCATGGTCACCCCCAGGGCTTCTTAGACCATTTGAAGTCACCGATTCTCAGTGAATCTGATTACATCTGTGAGCCCACTCCCCAGAAGAAAAGCACAGACAACAAGACAATCACATTTTTCATTCAATTTCTGGAAAGTCACAGGCTCCAGAAGCTCCCCCATGAATTCCAGCTCGGGAACCCCAGTCTAAGTTAAGGGCATGACTGGGACACTTGCCTCAAACCCTTTCCAGGTGAGAAAAGGACAGAGAAGGGGGAGGGAGGAAGGATTTCCTACAGCTAACATGGAGCCATGTTGGAAGATCCCCACGACGTGGCCGGGTGGAAATACGGCACCGTCTGCCTTTACGCCTTACCAAACATTAAGAATTTGAAATTTATAAATTCTTTCAACAGTTCTTTTTGTACTTCTCTCCCTTTTTTTTTTTAATTTTTTTAATGTTTATTCATTTTTGAAAGACAGAGAGAGACGGAGTACAGCAGGGGTAGGGCGGAGAGAGAGGGGGAGCACAGAATCAGAAGTAGGCTCAAGGCTCTGAGCTGTCAGCACAGAGCCCGACGCGGGGCTCGAACTCACGGACCGCGAGATCATGACCTGAGCCGAAGTCAGACGCTCAACCGACTGAGCCACCCAGGCGCACCTTCCTCTACCTTTTTAAATTAAAGGCCCATTTTAATATAGTTAACTAAAACCCGGGGAGGGGGGGTGGTGACAAAGAAAATTTTGCTTTGATTTAGCTCATAGCATGGGCATTCCTATAGGCTTCGAGCTGGGGAATGAGATGAGACCAGATGTAAGAGGCTGGGGGCAGGGCAACATACCTAGAACCAAAGCACCCTACTCCCTTCTCTTCCTGAGTTCCTTCCTGAACCCCTCACGCCGAGGAATGAGGAAGGGCTTTGAAAGCAGACAGACATGTCACTTATGGCTTACATGGCTTGGGTAAGGCATTGTATCCAAGCCACATAGTCAGTGCCTGGCACACTGTAGATCCCACATAAGCAAGGGTTCTTCGAGAGAACTTAGATTTTAGAGGTGCGTCTTACTCCACTTGGGCTGCTACAACAAAAACACCACAGGCTACGTGGTTTAAAAACAAACACGCATTTCTCATAATTCCAAAGGCTAGGGGTGCCTGGGTGACTCAGTTGGTTAAGCGTCCCACTCTTGGTTTCGGCTCAGGTCATGATGTCACAGTTTGTGGGTTTGAGCCCCGCGTCGGTCTCCGCACTGACGGTGCAGAGCTTGCTTGGGATTTTTTCTCTCCCCCTCTCTCTCTGTCCCTCCCCTGCTTGCATGTGCACACGCACACATGCTCTCGCTCTCACTCTCTCTCAAAATAAATAAATCAACTTAAAAAGAAAAACAATTCTGAAGGCTAGAATTCCAATACGAGGCTTCAGTAGATCTGGTGTCTGGTGAGAGCCCACTTTCTGGTTCCTAGATGGCTGTCTTCTTGACCTAATCACCTCCCAGAGGCCCCACCTCTTAATACCATCACAAGAGGGTTAGATTTCAATAAATGCTTTTGGGGAGGGGTGCACAAATATTCAGCCCATAGCAGGGGATAATGGGCAGTAAGGCCTCCGAGTCCTGGGCAGTAAGAAGGCAGAACGCCCATCTGCGGGGTCCTCTAGGATGCGCTCTGAGATTCGTTCAGGATGCTGGGGCCCGAGTAGAAATCTTGACTTGCTCACAAAGACCCAGAACCCAGCAGCACAGCCCAGAACCATTCTCTGGGGAAAGACTAGAGACTGGCATGGAGGCCACGCTCTTGTGGAAATGAATGAAAGGAAAGATTTTTAAATAGCAGTGAAAGATGAAGCAAAGAACACCAAAGATGGTGCCCAGAGCTTGGGGTGGAGGGGTACGCATGGGTGCTGCTATCGGCATTTACCAAAGAACAACCTCTGAGTCCCATCTCCACTGTCAAGAGGCAAGCCAGCTCCTGCCTGGGGTGCCGGCTGCGCCTTTCCTGCCGGCCCATGCCTTGGCTGACCATCCAGGAGCAGCGTTGGCTAGGTCTATATACCCAGCGATGATAACAGCTGCCACCCCAGGTGAAAAGAGACCAGCCCAGGCTTTTCCCCAGATGAGATTGTTTCCAGAAAGGAAATCTGCCAAGAGACAAGAGCTACCAACGGTGGGGAAGAGGCAATGACATATTGGGCCTATGTGGGAAAAGTTGATTTCTGGTGCTGCCCACACCTAAAGACAGAAATCAAATGCACCAGGAAGGGGCATCTCCCTTCACAGCCCCCACCCCCGGGCGTCTGTTTGGAGAGAGCATATCTGTGTCTTCTGGAGCCCAGAGGCGCTGCACTAGTCTGCGCCCATCTCCCTGTGAGGACCCATTCAGAGACGAGGCTAGCCCCAGGCCCACCCTATCTCCTCTGGGCACCCTTCTCCCCGCACATCAAATCAGCCTCAGTGTCCCATCTCAAATGAAAGGAAAGGGCACGCAAGCAAGGATTCCCAGCCCTCCACGCTGACTCCCAGCCCTCATCTCAGGCTGGCCCTCTCCTTGGCAGAGCTCAAAGCAGACTTATTTCCCCCAAGGTTGTCACAGACCAATTTTCTAAACTGCATGAAAACAGAAAAACAAACAGAAAACCAAACCCACCAAAGCTTGAGTCTCGAGAGCAGCTTGGCAGGCAGGAGCAACGTGCTAACAATTTCATGCCGTTTTAAGAGTTTCTAACTAAGCAACATGCACCAACAACCAGATGTGTGCCCTGATACCAGAAGGGGACACAGGCTTCTAGAGACAGACAACGATTCCTAAAGCAGGAAGACACTCATCAGGACACGTAGCTTCCGAGCATGCTGGGCCTGGGGTGGCTGGTGGGGAGGCTCTCTCAGGTAGTCTGCCCTGTGAACTCGTTCACACAACCGTTCGCTCCGTTCTGCCCAAGAATGTTAGTCGGCATCTTCGTTGTGCCAGTTGCCAGGCCGGGTACCTGGGATACTGAGTGATAATCTCATAGCCCGTGCAGAGCAAAGGCAAGGAAACAGACATAATTACAGCATCATACGCTATGTTTGAAATGGAAGAAAGAAGCCCAGACAAAGGGGTCTGACTCCCTCTGTGTGGGAATCAGGGCACTTCTCACAGAAGACTTGATTCTTGACTCAACATGCTTTCAACGTCATCTGTGGAGCCCTTATACAATGAGGATGCAGGAGGGGAAAAGTCAAATATCATTTCTGTTTTCATGGTACTTACCCTCGAATGGGGAAAGCAGTGGTCCTCCGAGAAGTGAAGGAAGCACGTTGACTGTGCCCACAGCAGATGACTCTCGGGCATTCCCTTGGCCCCTACGACACGCAGGGTATCAGAGCCAACACGGCACGAACGTACACTGGCAAACGAGTTATACTGCCCTGGAAGGAGGCTGGCCCTGCCTCTGTGGCTTGTGACTGGGCCTTAGTTTCCCAGCGGAATGACATCATCTCTGAGTCTCTGTCACCAAAGCCCAACCCTGAGATGCCCATAGGGCCCACACTGGCCAGGGCCCAGGGCTCCGAGCTGCCCCACAGGACCTCCCCCTGGAGTGTGGTGAGGGCTGACCCAGGACAGACAGACGTCCATCATGCTACTCCCGATTTCTACCTCATTAGCTTAGCTTACCACCTGCCTACTTGCGGGACACAATGATTGATATTTTTGTCACCAAAATTATGGTGAAATAGCAGTTGTATTGCATTTGGGGTTTAAGCTTATTCATCGGAGAAATGTAAACATGTAAGTTATGAAATGATGTTGTAATAATGTTCCATGACATTTCTTCTTCATTAAAAAACAAAGCAAACAAACAAACAAACAAAAAAGTCCTTTTTCCCAAAAAGTAGCTGCCGGACCTATCCTCCCCTGGCCTGAGAGGTCAGTCCAGGTCAGAAGTCCTCCTGCGCCTCAGGGAGTCCCTGCTCACTGGCAAAGTCCATTAGCTCAGGCTTAATGCGGTCCTAAAGCCAGTGGCCCTCTTTATTAGGGCTGGGCGTCACCTGGTAACTTGTTTATGGCACTAGCCCTTGGGTGGGGGAGGGGAGGGTGGGCGCGAAGGTCACAAGTAGGTGGGAAGTGCACACCTCAGGCCAGAGCCTCCCCTTGGTCATTACCCCACCCCCACCCCCAATGACCCCTGGGGGAGGGGGCGACCCAGCCCTCCTTGAGCTAACACGCGACAAGCCAGCACAAAAGAACTGCAAACAGGCCCCTAATTAATGGGTTTGCTTAGAGCTGTTCCCCTGTTTAGGGACTTCATCCCAATAATTGCAGGCTCTATAATCATTAATCAGTCACTACTACTTTTCTGGGTGCCGACCACAAGCCCAGCGCTGTTCCCACAACTGTGAGGAGAGAGGAGGAGAGAACAGAAACGCGGGCCTGTGCCTGGTGTTTCGTGTGCACGAGCTCGCAGGAACCTCACGGTGATCCTGAGACAGAGGCATCCTTAGCCCTCTTTTCAGATGGGGAAACTGAGTCACAAAGACATTAACGAGCTCAAGGTTATCGGCTCGCAAGCAAGAGAGTGAAAAGTTGAACCTGGGTCAGGCTGACTCCAAACCCTGGGCTCTGGGAGGTAACAGATTAACTGTTCAAAACTGCTCCGAGGCTGAAGAGCTCCTGGTTGGCTTGTGCCAGGCACACTCATTGGAGCCAAAAGGAAAGGGCGCCGCAGGGCTGAGGTCCCAGGAGAAGACTTTCCAAAGGAGCGGCCTGAAGGATGTTTAATAAATTGCACTCGGGCACTTTCTCCAACCACTAAGTCCAGGGTTGGAAAGGACTGTGGAATCTGTGCCTCAGTCGAGGCCGGTAAACAATTAGCCAAATGCCCAAGGAGGACGTGTAGACATACACACACATGCGCACACATGCAGACCCACCTCAGCAGCTCCAAATAGCACCTACAAAGGGCACAAGAAAAGAGGACCTCAGTGGGCAGCAAGATATTGGCACCGGGCACTCGTGGGGATTAGGGTGAGGGCCAAGCCGAGAGGAGCCAGTGAGTCCTGTGACCACCCTGGACCTGGAAGGTTGGCAGCTCCCAAACGTCTCAATTTAGACCTTGTCCCAGAACGCGAGAAGTGCCAGGGGCAGAGGAGAGGGGCCAGGAGATGAAGAAGAACAGGGCCTAACCAGGAGTTGGGCCCTTTCTCCTTTATCAGTCGTCCCAGCCATGCCCCCACCTCCGAACTCTCCCTACCTGACCCTGGAAACACACACTAGCTAGGGGTTCGGGCCTCCCAGCTCCACGGGAAGAAATGCACATCACAATCCCATACACATTCACCCACGCATCCCCTCATGCCCACCCCCGGGGCCCTGGCACTTTCCACGTTGATGTCTCCACCAGGCAGAGTCAGAGCTTCCAGGCCATGCCTGGGTCTGTCACAGATGAACAAATGAGAGGCCAGCTGGGATCTGACCAGCCCATCCCCTCAATGTGGTATACTGCCAGCCCCAGAGGAACCCCCTGGGACAAACTGTTCCTCCCTACAGCTGAGATAAGAAGGCGAGCCTGGTCCCAGTGGTCATCCAAGCCCATCATCCAGGGCTCCTGGAACCCGACACACAGCCCCACAGTCCAGAACACATAGGACTTTACCAACAGTCTGTGTTTCTGAGTTAGATTCAGAGTGATCTGCTGGCCCAGAGGAGCAGGCCACTTCTTCCTCCAGTGGCCAGGTGCTCAGTCTCCAAGGAAAGTGCACTCTGGTCCTGGAAAACAGGCTTGGAGTTAGTGACCAGACACTGGCCAAGATTTGACAAGCCCAACCCCAAATAGTCAGGAAGGCCCGGCCCAGCTCCACCTATCAGTACAGTTCATCCAGAAACCTCCTTCTTGCTCAGATGCCCAGCACTCAGCCAAATCTGAACTAGGACCAATCCTCTGTGAGTAGAGGTCCCTGCATGTGTGAGCTGAGGAGACCCGTCCTATTCCGAGGCAGCTCCTTCCTCCTTCCCTCCCTTCCCTTGGCTTCTCTCCCAATCTTCCACAGAGCCTCTGGCTGTTCTGTCCTAACCAAGTGGCCAGGGAGGCAAGAAAAAAAAAAAAAAAAAAAAAAAAAGCATTTATCATTTTAATCTGCCACTAGCTACTGAGGTTTCTCTGGAGAGCCTTCCCCATGCCACGTCTATGGTGCCAGTGGGAGAAGATGTTGGAAAGCCCAGCCCTTCACACGGCAGCCCATCAGGAAGGAGACAAAGACCAGCCCAGAATTCCCATGCCTTGAATCCCAGAAGAAACACAAAGCCAAGTCTGTGACCTTCATTTATACTGTGGTTATTTATTATTCTAGGAAGAAGGTGGCGTCAAGGAGAGAGACGGAGAGGATTTCCAACAGTAGCTATCCTACGTGAGCATTCCTAGGGGGCCTGTCAGCTTGCCAGCCTCAACAATGCAGGGTCTGACTAGCGTGTGAGCCTCACGAAGGGGCACCCACCTTCTGGAGCGCCCAGGCCTGCGAGCCCTCCCAGGCTTTTCTCTCTCAAGCTAACAAATTGAGAGACTCTGCTTCAGGGAAGAGATCAGCACCAGTTTAGGTCTGCGGTGGAACAGGCTACCGGAATGAGCGGAGGGTGCCCTTCCCCATCATCCTGCGTCTTGCTGCCCTTCCCCAGCTAACTGGCCACTTCTGTCCCTCCATACATCCCTTCCTCTCCTCTCTCTCTAGCCCGCCCCCCTCCCCCACTCTCTCCCCCATCTCTCTCCCCCTCTCCCCCTCCAGCTCTCTCTCTCATCCTGCACTTCTCTCGCCTGTGTGTGTCTCTTGCTGGCAACTGGCTCATTCCCAGTCTCTGTTCCTCTTTCAGCCCCAGCCAAGCCCCCACATGCTCCAAAGCCAGCGGAGATGAGTTGTTTCAGAGCTGAATGGAACAGAAACTGTACTTTGGACTCTAAATGCGTTTCAGTGGAGCAGCCGCTGCTGAAAGCCAGCCACAGTGGGCTCAGACGTGGCAGAGCAGCTTCAGGGACGAGCGACGGCTGGATTGTGAAGCGTGCTGTTTGTCCTTTTCAACCCCTCTTGCCCTGCGTGGGTCTGAGTCACCTTCACACCACACTTCACCTCCAGCCCCAAACGCCTTTCGACCCGCTTTCTCTTCGGCGTCTGTAGCCTAACTTGGGCAAGTGACTGAGAGAAGAGGATATACCTCTGAGAAACTCCCAGGAACCATCTCAACACTGAAAACTGCAGAGAAGCAGTACAAAGAAGTGAAGTTCAAGGACACTGTCCACAGATCCAGGTCATCCGCACACATGCCTGCCAGTGCTAGCTTCGGGGCATTGAACTGGCCCTGTAAAACCCAGGAGGGTGGACCTAGGGACAGGGTTCAAACAAACACACATGGACATCACCTCAGATGGCAAGAACCCCTCACCAGGGCAGATTTTCCAACACTGGATCGTCTATCAAGTCAGATAAAATACATGATACCCAATTAAAACTGAATTTCAGATACACAACAAATAATGTTCTAGTACAAATATTGTCAATATTGCATGGGACATATTTATATTCAAAAATAATTCATTGTTTAGGGTACCTGCGTGGCTCAGTCGGTTGAGTGAGTGATCAGCTCAGGTCATGATCTCAAGCCCTGCATCAGGCTCTCTGCTGTCAGTGCAGAGCCTGCTCCAGATCTTCTGTCCACCCCCTTTGCCCTTCCTGCTTGTGTGCTCTCTGTCTCTCAAAAATAAACACATCTTTAAAAAAATAAATAAATATGGGGCGCCTGGATGGCTCAGTCAGTTAAGTGTCTGACTTCAGCTCAGGGCATGATCTCGCAGTTGGTGGGTTCGAGCCCCACGTCAGGCTCTGGGCTGGCAGCTCGGAGCCTGGAGCCTGCTTTGGATTCTGTATTTTCCTCTCTCTCTCTGCCCCCTCCCCTGCTCACGATCTCTCTCTCTCTCTCTCTCAAAAATAAATAAACATTAAAAAAATAATAAACAAACAAATAAATAAATCATTGTTTATCTGAAGTTCAAATTTAACTGGCCATCCTGTTTTTACTTGCTAAATCCGGCAACCCTACTAGAGAACGACCTGACTCCACAGTCATGTTGGAAATGGAGACAAGAAATCACAATCAGCTCACCTCTTCCTTGTCCCCAAGGGTATTTCTTCATTCGTCAGCTGGGCCCGGGCTGTGTCTAGTTCTCCATGTTGACCTCACTTGCCCCCAACCCACCTCAGTTGCTCCTAGCTCCGGTGGCCCAGAGGTACACCAATGCTTTTGTCCCTTAATTTGGCTGAATTGAGGCTGAATTTTTCAAAACACACTTTATTAGAAAACTAAAGGAGCCCCATACAAATATTTGAATTCATAAAATCAGTATAGTAGTTGTCGCACGGAAGATCAAATATCAATGCCCTGAGATCAGATAAGTCTAGACATGGTCTGGCCGTTCTTTTCCTTCAACTGCTCTTGGATCCACTGACTGGTCGCAAGGTTTTCTACCTGGCAGGCCCTTCAGTGAAGCTGGCAGAACATTCTGGAACAGAGGCTCTTATTGGCCACATATTAGAATCACCTAGGAAGCTTTTTGCAGCCTCTCCCGGACCAATTAAATCAGAATTTCTGAAAATCGGGCTCAAGTATCTGGATATTTAAAAGCTCCCCAGGTGATTCTAATATGTAGCCAGCGCTGGGAACCCATGCACATCGGAATCACCTGAGAACCAATAAAAAACTACTGATGCCTGCATCCCACCCTCTGATTGCCTTCTGATTTAATTGGTACAAGGGGCAGCCTGGGCACAGGGATTTTTTAAAGCTCCCGGGGTGATTTTAATGTGCAGCCAAGTTCGAGAACTACAGCTCCTCACACTTTAATAGACTTCAGATCTCCCTGGGACCTTGCTAACATGCAGATGCTGACTCAGCAGGCCTGGGGTGGGACCTGAGATTCTGCATGTCTAACAAGTCCCGGGTGACACCAATGCTGCTGGTCCCCAGGCCATACTTGGATTAGCAAAGTCCTAGATAGATGTCCCTCAAGCCTGGTTGTACACTGAAGTTATCTGGGGCACCTTGACAACTACCTCGGCCTGGGTCCCACCACCGGGGATTCTGATGTAATTGGTATGAGACGGGACCTGGACCCCGGGATTGTAAAAGCCTCCCAGGTGATTCTGATGTGCAGCCAAGGCTGAGAACCTTGGATGTGGACCAACATCTAGACGTCATTTTACAAGTGGCCCTGTGACCCCAAGAGGGAAATACCACTCTCCACAAGCTGTTCTGACTCACCTCTGTTCCCTGTCCCAGCTGGCAGAAGATACTTTCTTCCCTTGCCTCGAAGGCCATGCCCTCTAGTAAAAATTCCCTTTCTCCCACTTCGGCCCAAATAAAGCGTCCGATTCCCAGCTCAGTTGCAAAAGAGAAATGATTGACACGGTACCTTGAAACCAATGGCTGGTCAGAGCCCGCCAACCCGCCTTGTTTTATCACCCATTGTGGCATTTGCTCTGGGGGTCTGGCACAAAGATGCCTCTGCCGGAGGAACCAGGGGCCTCGGAAGTGTGCGCTTCGGCCTTGCGGTAACACGAAAAGGAGAGGAGGAACTCTGCTTTGACCGGATGCAATCAATCAAAGGTGCTGAGCAGTTTTCATTACTTGGTAGTTCCCAAGCCGGGTTACCGCACAGCCTCTCCCCTGTCCTGCCTTATCCTTTAGAGTGAGCTGTGGTGACTTGTGGGAATAAGAGTGGCCCACAGAGAACCAAAGCACAATGTGGAATGGAGAAAATTGTTACTCTCTTTTTGGTGTGACTTCCATGAAATTTTTCATGAATCATTTTTGTTTTCCTAGGGGGGATGACCATAAATATCATCTGCAATGCATCTTCATCAAGACCTTTCATCCTCTGACAGGGTCTATGTCCTTGACTGGGATTGGATGTTGCCGAGAGGGACTCAAGTCCACGTCTCGGGCATACGGCGTTTGTGTAAAATAGGAACTCTGATGTGTAGAATTTGCAGGTCGCTGAAGTGTCACACTCTACTGAAATGGGTCTGGAACCAATAAGGTACACATCAAACTCAATTGTGTTTAATTTTCATTGCTACCTAGAGGAAAGCCTCGCATAGCCCTACACGAATGAAATTAAACATGAAAGCCCGTCTGAAGTGTAGAAGCAATGCTTAAAATGACCTGTAAATAGGGTAAAACATGGCAGCCCAGCCCATCACAACATTATCGTTCATTTTTCTTTCCATAGTGGAGGTGACGGCCGCCATAAGAAAATCAGAAGAGACATGAGCACATTGCAGATCTAAAGGAGAACAAAGTGTTTTCAGTTACACACCAGCAGGACTTCCCTCTTTGCACACCCCTGGAGTCTCTTCCAAGTGGAAAATCACACTCTGTCCTTCAACTGAGAGCAAAGAAGGAAGGCAAGTAAAACAAGGCCCTCCTGAACTTGGCCAGCTCCCGGCCCCATGCCGCCCCAGCTGAGTTCCTTGGCCAGTGAGATAATGGAAGTTTCAGCTCTCCCAGCTGACATGGGTGGGGGGCAGACACCCACACTGGGCACTTCCAGCTGACATTGACCTTTCAGTCATGGAAACATTCCCCAGACCGACACTAATCGGGGGCACATCTGGCGTTTGGACTGAGTCCAGGTGGGGGTTGTGTTAGTTGAGTCAGCATGATAACCCGCTGGGGAGGCAGGGGAGGGGAGAGTGTAACCCTGCTGAGAGCAATCAACATCTTTGGCTGTGTGTGTGAGACGTGGTCAGGCCTCAGCCAGTGAGTCATAGAATGGAGACCACCTCATCCCTGCCCACCAGCTCTCCCCACCCCGACCAATAGAAGAGAAAACTGGGGAGACCCCAGGAGCCAAAACAACTTCCCCAGGCTTCCACCACCACCAGTCAGGGGCAATCTAAAATCCCAGGATCCCATCTGCCGCTATCATAGCTTCCCATATTTCTACACTCTCTCAAAGTGTAGTGTAACACACACTATCTCAAGATAATATGCAGGCTAAGGTACTGAAAAGAATCCAGCTGGGTTTTGTATTTTTTTTCTGCAAACTTCCTGTGACTTGCAAATGTCCAGGACAATTTTCCGAGGCAGTGACAAATGCCATTGGTCTCCATCCTCTGTGCCCTGCCTTCCACCCCACTTCTTCCATTGTAGCTTCTTCTTTGGATTTGGAAGGAGGGGCTGCCCTTCCTGACTGGTTTCTGGACTTTTATCAGAAACAAACAACATACCTTATCTCTCATCCCCAGGACAAGGGGCTGCAATGGGGGACAAGACCTCATGGTATCGAAGGTCCAGCCCTACAGGCCCTACAGCCCCTACAGCCCTACAGGAATGACCAAAGATTTGGGCCAGATCTCAGCGTCTGCCCTACAAATCCTGACACCTGTTGCAGCCATGAACAGCACTGCTAAAGAGGTAATTAAGCAAACCAAAGCCAGGATAAAAGGGATTATGTCCCCACCCACCCACACAGAAGTCTGTCTCCAGCTGTCAGAAGGAAGTTTTTTCCATGGCCCCTGGAGTACACTCTCCACTCATGGACACCATGTTTCGAGTCTACACCAATGATCCTTTCCTGTCTAAACCTCCAGGCACAGATAATTATGGAAATTAGGAATCTCACCCACCTGCTCAAATCACAAAGAGATTAACAGGACTTTTCCAGTATAAAAACTGCAGAGATCAGTTTAACCTTCTCCCCTTGTTTGTTATAAATGCCTAAAGACAGGGAAACAAGTCAGGTAAAAACAAGACCCATATCAACCACCAGCTTCCCAAAGTAAATTTCAGCTCATCCCGTAACTAATCAGCTTACAGAACTCCCCAGCACTGTTCTTTTCCTTCTACATCCAGCCTCCATACAAGGGCAGCTATCACCCACCATCCAGTCAGTTTTGTCCTCTTCTGGAATAACCAGAAAGTAAATTTTTCTTCACTCCAATTGAAATCATACACCCCCCAACCTGAAGATCACCTCCCCACTCCCAGACCCTTTACTTCTATTTTCCTAACTGAGAAATAGGCTTTGTCCACAGGTCATTGAGATAGTAAAATGACCCTCCTTCCCCTCTATGGGACAGCTTATCAATTCCCCTGTCCTCAGGAGGATTCTGTAAGACTACATGAGCAATCCAGGTCTCCTTCTCAGAGAAGGAGCTCACAACACCACCACTCTACCTAAGCCAGTGGGGGACCCTGCTGATGCCAGCCCTTTTCTCCCCGCCAATGATTTGGTACACAGCCATTTCATGTCCGATGCCAAACCAGTAATTCACAACACTCATCAAAATCTGCCTCCATCAACTGACTCAGCATTCCTGCTTTCCAAGCATAGCCAACATCCCTAACACCCTGACATCCTAGCCTTCAGCTTCACTATTTACATCACATGAGAGCTTTGGGCTTAGAAAGCCCAATTCCCTTTGGATAAAGTATGCAGATGATTCATCCTCTCATCCTGAGCCTTGATATCCATGCCAAAAAGCTTGTGAGATGGGGCTCAGAGAGGACAGAGTGTGGGCGGGGGTGGGGGGAGTCCTGTTGCTATGGAAATCAGTGTGCCAGTTTCCAAAGGAGAGACACTAGCTGTTCTTGGGGTCCTGTTTTGCCAGGCTGTCCTGTAGAACTTGAAGAAGCTTCTGGCCTGAAGTGGCGGTGAGTTACCGTGGAGCCCCAGACCACACTGACACTTGCCTGTCCCCTCCATCTCACCTCCTCTCACACTGAGAGATCCAACCACCAAAGACATCCCATCTGGCCTCCTCGGCACTTTCTTTAGCAGCTTTCCAGCCAAGTGAAAGGTCCACTCTATGTCTGTAGACAAAAGGGGTATTGACTCAATTCTGTGTTTCAGGGAATGAGTTAAATTCCATTAATGGGGGGAGGGGGGTGAGAGGGATGACAAATAACAACTTGTCTGAACTTGTTACATTTCTCCTCAGTGCCTCAGTAAGGTTCTCAATGGCAATAAGGTCATCGATGATAGAGGGAGAGACCTCCCAGCCAGACTGTCACTCAGCCCCAAAAGGACACTCCACGGTGAGAAGCTGACAGGACCTAGAGATTGATTCACATGCTAAGAGGAGCATGGAGTAGGGTTGCAGGGAGAGGGGGGTCAAGGTCTCAGAGACAGAATGTCCAGGAGGGAGATTGATGTAAGGGTCATCAGATGCCCAACACACAAGGGAGGTGGGCAGAAAGAAGACAGTCCCCATCAGGTAAGATGAATAACAGGCATGATAAACTCTGAAAATGGAGGCTTCAACTGCTAGAAGGTCCTGGGGGCCAAGATAGCAAAACTAAAAAAAGACTTTAAGAGCTTATTATGTACCAGGCACTCTATGTTATACATACTATTGCATTTATTACTTTGCATGATCTTCATATCAGCCCTATGAGAATCAAACCATCATATGCCATTTTACAGAGGTCAAAACTGGGACTTTGAAAAGATAGCTAAGGTCACAGAGCTAGTAAATGACGGGATTCAAATCAAGGCCCAATGGACCAGAGTGCACACTCTTGACCACTACACTAGAGCAACAGGTCCTAGAAATGGCAACCATGTCTATTAACCAATTAGAAACTAGAGTGTGAGTGGTGCTAGAAGGACTTTTAAGATCCCAGAAGACAGATGTTGGCTTCATTCTGACCAGGACCTTAGCCATCCCCTCCACGTAGCACCATTTTCAGATAAGGCATAGTATGACACTTCTCGTAAGTATTTATATCCTATGGCCAGATAGCCCTGGGTATAACCACTGTCTTGCCAACAAAAATACAATAGAACATGGTAGGCTGAGCTGAGGCTGTTAAACAGAAGCCCTTAATGTCCCATCTGTCAAGCAGAATACCAGTCCTTGATTTCTCCACCTTCAGGAGGTCTCTGGGGAGATAGTAGGCCCTTGAGACAGGTAGGGATACAAATCCAGAAGGGCATGAAGAGGTTCCACCCACCTCATTCTTGCTCAGGAATTTCCTCCATCTCTCCATATTCTGCCCTCCCCCAATTACCCACCAGAATGAGGCTAAAGACCTCAGGAGTCAGCCTCCTGACTGGATCAGGGCAGGGGTCAGATTTTCTCTTTCAGTTGATCGTTTTCTGCTTACTCTTGGCCTGGTCTAGTCAAGCTGAATCCATCACTCTCAGTGGGTGGTGGTTGGGGAGAAGTACGGCCTTAGAAGTATATGTAGGACATTTAAAACCTTGATACGAAAAGAAAGGCGTGAGAAGCTAAACCAAAGAAGGAGACACAATTGCACAAAGTTAGGGGATCTAAAGAGCCCCCTAGGTACCAGAAGGACCGACACGGTAAGAATTTTAAGAGGTGATAAAGGTAACTTGCTGTCAAAGGAGGCAGATATGGCTAAAGAAACAAGTGAAATTAATTCCTTTCTCAAGCCATCATAAAGGTGAATGGCTACCAGATGGTCAGACAAAAATACCTGTCCACAAGCTGCTGGAGAAAAAAAAAAAAAAAATACATGCAAGAAGAAATCAGATCCTCCACTGAGCAGGTGAGCAGGAAATTAAAATATCTGTACACTGACCACAATGTAAGACCACACACAGTCACAAAAAGGCTGTTAGGAAGACAGTGTGAGTGTGGGATAGCATCTATCCTCTGTCTGCCAGCTCACACCCAGAGAGACAGTCACAACCCTCACAGTTCTGGAGGAAAAGTCTCCAGAGAAAACCCAGCCATTCCAAGAGGGATGATGATGGAACAGCGGAGGCCTGGGCCACTGAAGGCCAGGTAGCCCACTTCACAGACCACATCACTAGACGTGGTAACGTCTTTTCCTGAGCACTTACTATGTACCCGGCACTAAGTGTCCCAGCAAGCTTCTGAAATGGCTCTCATTGATTCTGGCCTCTTGCGTAAGTCCTTCCACTTAAGTGTGGACTGGACCCGAAGGCTTGCTTCTAACAGAACACAGCAAAAGGGACAGGATGTCACTTACATCAAAAAAGGACCTCCCTGAATTGGCTGTCAGTGACTTGATCCCCATCGCTCCTTCAATCATCCTCTCTGTGCCCTTGTTGCTACATTCCCGCTAGTAGATACACACACACACACACACACACACACACACACACACACACACACACACCCCAAAGGCTCCAGAAGTTGGAGGGAGCTCAGCCTCCTCTTGCCATTGTTCAGCTTCTTCCCAATCAATCTCCTGCCAACCACAAATTAGCATTACACAGGCATTTACAGTGCAGGGCCCCCAGGGATAGATGGAAGCTGCTAATCCTTAAGAAGGTGCACTGGTACAATAGCAGGAGGCCCAAAGCCTCACTCCCACTCATGGGGTGCTCCTTTGCAGCACTTCCAGCTCTTTTGTGAGCTGTCCAAGTCAACCACAGATGGGGCCTTGAACAAACAGGAGACCGTTGGAGCCCGGGGAGCACATTCCTGAGACCGATCCCAGCAGAAGACTACCTTGGAATGGATTCTCGCCCACAGCTTCCAGGTTGGTCCTTGTGGGTGCACTCTTCCACTTTCCATTTTTACTGGTAAATGTTAATGAATGGCTCCAGCTGGGACCAACCCAAAGCATGAAATGTCCTGGGGCCAGCAGTAGTTAGACATGCCCTGCCTTCTGGGCAACCAGGATTAACAAAACCCAGGGGTTTTGTTTTCTTTTCTTTTGCTTAAGGGATTGATTTGGACTTATGAAGTATGATTGAGCTTCCTGATCCCCAAAGAAGGCAGCCCTGGCTGGGTTCCCAGGATCGTTTTTATCCCCAAGTGCTGCCTTTTTTCAGGCCCTGGGGAACCCCAGCAAATGCAGCCCTTCTTCCAGCAGTCCCAAAGGCTGGCTCTTGCAGCTGCCTCTGACGGCTCCTTGCCCTTATTCCACAGCTGGGTCTGGATAAGCAGAGCTTGCAAGAAGGAAGCCTCTTATCACAAACATTTCCTGCCTATTTGCTCCTGACCCTGCATACCACGGTCCTTCCCCCATCTGGCTGGGCCACCAATGATGGCCACAGCAATGTGTTCACAAAGGACCTGCAGCACAGGGTCCCCAGACCTGTCTCTAGTCCAGATTCTTCTCTATCCATCCACACCTGTCTCCCTTCTCTGGGGAGCTCATAGGTTCTTATAGGCCACCCAAAACGGCTCAGTCACTGAAGAAACGAAAGGAAGTCAGGTGGAACCAGAAAGAAAGAAAGAAAGAAAGAAAGAAAGAAAGAAAGAGAGAAAGAGAGAGAGAAAGAGAGAGAGAGAGAGAGAGAAAGAGAGAGAGAAAGAGAGAGAGAAAGAGAGAGAGAAAGAGAGAAAGAAAGAGAGAAAGAAAGAGAGAAAGAAAGGAAGGAAGAGAGAGAGAGAGAGAAAGAGAGAAAGAGAGAGAGAAAGAGAGAGAGAAAGAGAGAAAGAAAGAGAGAAAGGAAGGAAGGAAGGAAGGAAGGAAGGAAGGAAGAAAGAAAGAAAGAAAGAAAGAAAGAAAGAAAGAAAGAAAGAAAGAAGACAAAGGCAGATAAGGATTTTTAGCTCAAATAGAAAATGTGACTCACAGCTGGAGTTCTGCCCACCTCTTCTAGGACTGCTGTCTGTCTCCGACAAGGAGAGAAACAGAGACAGAGGCAGGCACCTGTGAGGGTCTGTGTTCCTATCTGTGCCATCCTCATCCCTACATTGACCGTACTTGTGTGTGCCTGCGGAGTTAAGGCCATATGGACTATTGCAGGTTTATATGCCAAAGGATTAGGAGCTGAGGGCCAGTGGGTCTAGGACCAGCCCAGCCCAGCTGTGCTCAGCAGAGTACTGAATTCCTAGGTCCCTATCCCCTCCAAACACCTGGGGCACCCTAGCCCCACCCCTCCCTGTGGCCTTCTCCCTGCCTCCTGCCCCCAGCTTGCTGTGTGGTCCGAGCCCTCTGCCATGAAAGAAGGGGAGGGAGGGAGGGAGGGAGGGAGGGATGGGCCAGCATGTTTACAGTCAAGCATAACAACCTTTATTTTAAATAAATAAAAGTTTTAGTCAGTTTTTACTTCCCTTTTCTTCCAAAATATTTTCTCCCTCCTCCTCTTCCTCCTCCTCCTCCTCCTTCTCATCATGCCTGAGCCTTTATCTGTGAGGCCACCCAGGGAGGGGCTGTGGGAGTGGGAACGAACAGACCCTGGTGCTTAAAGTCTTCCCAGGTCATGTGACACCCCCCTCTCAAATGCCCACGGAGCCCCTGGGGTTCTTGTGAATTCAGGGATGTCCTGGCCTGAGAAATAGAGACTAAACAGGAAGCCTGGGCCCCATCATCAGCATGAGTCCATCTGTTCTCCCTAGTCATAAGGTTGCCCACCCCTTCCCCCATTCTACTATGGAATTGCCATCCATCTGTCTTCCACTTTGGCCTGTCATCTCTCTGTCTCCCCCATTGGACCCTCATCCATCTGTCCGTCCCACAGGACCACCATCTCTCAGTGTCTCCTTTGGGCTGCCATAAATCTGCATCCCCCATGAGATGTTCCATCTGTCCATCACCCTATTGGCCTGTCATTCCATCTGATACCCTTGATCATCCTTTTCGTCCATCTGTCTCCCCTCATTGGATATATTTTTGCCCATCTGTCTCCCTGAATGGGGCCAGCAATGGTGGGTCTCTAAGATATGAGAACAGTGGGCATTCTACTCTGATTTTGATTCCAGCAACAATAATAGTAGCAACCATTAATCAAGTGTCTACTATGTGCCATATTCTCTATGCGTATTATCTCCTTTAACCCTCCAACAGCCCTATGAGTATGTGTTTGTTTCCCCATTTTACCAGTAAGGAAACTGAGGCTTGAAAGAGTTAAATGCCTTACCCAAGGTCACACAGATCCTAGTGGCAAACACAGAGTCCAGAAACAGCTCTGCCCATACTGAGTGGGAATGAAGACATGGTCTCTTTAATCCTCCACCCCCAGGATGTAAGAGTTCCCCTCTCCTGGCCTCTCTGCGCATTTAATTTACACTTTGCTGCTGGATGTTTTCAGACTGATGAAGTTTCCTCCCTGCCCTGGCTTTGCACAAAAAAAGTGAAGGGGGAAAAGAAGCCAGATGTGAGAGTGATTCCAAGGTCTTTGGGGGTGGGGGTGGGGGGTGCAGAGTGATGTTAAATAAACATCCAATGATATTCTTTCTGCAAAATGATCCATTTTTCATGGCACCCAGGAGTTCGTCCAGGGGTCTCTGGGTCACTAGGGAAAAGTGTTTCGTGTGTTTTGGCTCCATATTCTTCCATTGGCCACAAAGAGCTAATTCTTCCAATTAATGAAATCAGCGCTGCTGATGGAGATGTACTGACAAATTATTTTCAAGACAAATACATTCACACGGATGGTGGGGCTGATAGGCCTGAAGGATTTGGAGGATAGAGTGAAGTTCCCCCCACCAGCCAGAGACACTGAGGTCATTCACGATGTACGGGATCTTGGCCACCACCTCAAGGGACACCTTTTTCCACCCGGAGCCATGGAGGCTGGACCGGATTGTCTGTGTTGAGGGGCTGCCTATCAATGGGCTTCTGTATGGTCCTGGCAGGTTCCCGCACCCCTCCCCTCTTCCCCAGTGCCCCAGCCAAGTCCCCTTCAGGGCCCCGGCTGAAGGGCCTATTCAGCATTTAGGATTCCCTGATGGGAAGTGAAAAGGAGACAGACAGATGCTTCCTTGGAGCTAAGGAAAAGCTGGAGGCCTAGAGACAGGAAGGGCAGGCTGAAGCCACAAAGGAGGAGCTCAGTGAGAAGAAAGAAGGAGGCTAGAGGTCCTGTGGGATGAGAAAGAAGGAAGGAGAGGAGGCTGGGGGAAGGGAGACAGAGGGTGGGAGGGCCAGATAGGGAGGGGAGGAGGCCGGAAGAAGGCCCCCAGGCAGAGGGAGAGATCCCCAATGGGAGACCCAGCAGCGCCAGAAAGGAGTGTGGGATTTTTTAAAGCCACAGACTTAATTTCCTGATGATGTTTTTCTCAGGCCGATATTAGCAGCATTTTTCATTCCCTGAGCAGATCTGCTGATTGTGGAAAAGCGATCCAGAGTGTGCTGGGTGACGGGGCCCAGCCTTTACCTGGATGGGCCCACAGAATGGCCCAAGACCAAGCTAATATTTCATCTCCTTGAACCCACAGAGAATAGGAAAGATTTTGCTTCCGGCCGGTCCTGGAGGAGGGAGGGGAACAGTTTCTAAGCAGTTCTGGCAAATCAGTGACAATCAGAAGCCAGGGTGAAATTATCTCCATTAAACTAACTAGGGTGATTTCTCTTTTCCTGCCTGAACCCTGACTGAAATGGGGTGGTGAGTTTTGAGGGTTACAAGTTAGGGGCTAAAGGAGCCAAAGCCCAGAGGACTCTGCAGAACCATGGAACATCTTCCTAAAGCCTCATTTCCCCGCTCAGAATCCATCTGTGCAGTCGTGGGTTTGCCAAACAAGTCCACACCCCTAAGCCAGGAAAGCAAGGCCCTCAAGAGGCCAGATGTTCAGTGTGGTCCAAGCCCAGCCACCTTGGCATCCCAGGGGGGCCAGCATCACAGGCTGCTAAAGCAGAAGCTGCATTTAACCAGACCCACAGGTTGCCCATGTGCTCGTGATGGTGTGAGAAACTCTGCTCCCTGACGACTTCCAACCCTCTCCAGCTAATGTGCTGCCAACATGGAGAATGGCTTCCCCAACAAACTGGAATTGTAAAATTCTCCAAACATACCTTTGGCTTTTCCAGTTCTGAATGCTGGTTCATGTTACCTCTTTCATCTTAAAGATGCTTTCCTTTACGCCCACTTAAGGAAATCCTGCCCACATTTTAAGACCCAACTCAAATGCTACCCGTACTCCAGGGAGCCCTTCCCTGCCTTTGCCTGAGGTTAGAACTTCACTGTAGCTTGTCTGGATCACCTATGGAGTGCTTTTCACTTTCTGTCTTGCATTTTGGTTACTTGTGTACTTATCAAGGGGCAGTTCTGTATGGTAGTTTTCAGGACGTTCTAAGTTTAAATCTTTGTCCCACTGCTTCCTAACTTTGACACTCAGCAAGTGGGTGATTTCTTTGGACCTCAGTTTCCTCTGTAAAACGAGGGTAATAATTATATTCAATCATAGAGTTGTCATAAGGATTTAAAAAATATATTTAGGACTTTGCCAAACAATGTGACATATAGTATGTGCTCAACAAATGATCGTCAACTGAATGTAATGATCCAAAGAACAGTGTTCTTAATCACACAGGAAATGAGATACTATCCATAAAACTCATGGCTTGTCCAACATGGTATGGTCTTCCCAAGACTGAATGACTTGTGTCCCTTATCCTAGAACCATAATTTGTTCTTCGAAACAATCAGTAACTGTTTTGTTGTTTTTCTAATAATCATTGGTTAAAAGTCCTGCTTCCTTGGGGTGCCTTGGTGGCTCAGTCGGTTAAGCGTCTGCCTGGCTCAGGTCACGATCTCACCATTCATGAGTCTGAGTCTCGCGGTAGGCTGTGTGCTGACAGCTCAGAGCCTGGAGCCTGCTTCAGACTCTGTGTCTCCTTCTCTCTCTCTGCCCCTCCCTCACTCTCTCTCGCTCTCAAAAATAAATAAAAACATTAAAAAATATATTTTTAAAAAAGTCCTGCTTCCTCAGTTTGGTTCCACATTGTCCCCTTATTGAGTCCTTTCTGCCCCATCCCTGCTTCCCCTCTGAAATCTCAATATTTTCTTTTTTTTTTTTTCAAACTTGTCAACTGGTCATAAGTATTTATTTTATTTTCAACTTCTTTGTATCAACTGTCTCATTAACATTCTTTTGACTCCCCCCAAAAAATGTTTCTTAACTCTTATTTTGTGTTTTTATCTCCAAGGGAATACTTTGGCTGGATTTTCTACCAGGAATGACACAATTCTTTCCACAGATATGCAGAGGGAGAATTTGAAAACCAACAGAGTCACATCGCCTTGATCCTACACCCAAAGAATTCCTCAGATACACAAGTCCCCAGCTCTTGAACTGGCCATGTTTCCCAATGCTATCTCTACCAAAATGTTCTTTCTCGTTAAATACTAATGGAAAGTGAAATAAATACTGTAAAAGAAGCTCACTCAAGATGGGGGGACATTCCAGAGTCCAGTTGCTTTGGATTACAATGGGCCTTGATAAATAATATCAGATTCAAGTATGTTATTTTTTTTTAATCTCAATCAATAAGCATTTTTAATTTCCTTTCAAAGTCCTATATGGTGACCTGATTTGGTTTAAGATACAATTCAGATATCATCTCTCTTCCATGGTATGTCCCATCTACAATTTTCATGTCCTGATCTATTATTATTATTATTATTATTATTATTATTATTATTATTATTACCAAAAGGCAAAATATTGATCAGTGCAACCAAGCTCTTTCCATTCCAATAGAAACACATTTTCCCTCTTCTTGCCATACTCTCCTTAACCAAAAGAAAGAGAGAAAGAACCAATTAAAGCCACTCGTCTGAGAGTTCAAGGAACTGGAGAGAAATGGGACCTCTGACAAGTTGGAATGTGATCTACATGGGAAATCTCTGAGAGGACACCTGCTCATTCACAGGTCATTGTCTCTGAGCTCCTGAAGGTGCAGCCCCATGGGAATGGCTTCTTGTTGGGAAAATGGGCAAATAAGCATAGCACCGGCAGGGACAGAGGGCTCCGTCTGTGGGAAAGAGACAATCAGTGAACTTTCAAGCCGAGGCAGTAGGGGCAAGGCTTACAATTTCAGCTGGATGTCTGGAAACTCAATATTGCCCAGAGTATCGATTACCTGGTAGAGTTAGATCCTCTCCTGCTCCAGAGGGCAGGAGTAGCCAGGCAGGTCTCTGACATGAAACTCTCTGTGCACCTTTTAATTAACTCTAATAAATGTGCATCAGAGTCTTCTAGAAAGGGAGATTGTTCACCCTGGTAGAGGGACACAGGAGTCATCAAGATAGGAATTTGAGTATGACAAATGTATCAAGAGGTTGCCATGTGTGACTCAGTCTGGGGAATTAAACAGCAGTAGGTTCACTCTTTAAATCAGCAGGGTTGGGACCATTGCTCCACACCAAATTCCTGCTTGGAGTGTCTTTTCCAAAGGGAATCATAAGAGTATCACCTGTCCTGCCTGCTCTTTAAGTACCAAACGTCTTTGGTACTCAAACAGCTAAAAATGGAAGGAACTATCAGTTATTATTAATTCTATACACGTTGGTAATTCCAGATACGCGACTGAGTTACAGAATTCTATTTAACATCCGGGTGTAACTTCCAATCACTCTGAACTTGCCGCTAGACCCACCCTCTCCAAGCCTTTATTCAGGTATTCTCCATCAACATTTAGTATGTCCCTACCAATATGCTTGACACTAGGCACTTGGGATACAAATAGCCAAGACAGAGTCACTATCCTCAAGGGGTTAACTTTCTAGTAGAGAATACAGAGTGTGAGTAATAGCAGCTACTATTTATCGAGCCCTTCTAATATGGCTTTTAAAAATATTGTTTATTTTTTGACAAATAAAAATTGAATATATTTATTTTTTAATTTTTTTTTTACATTTATTTATTTTTTGAGAGACATAGAGATGCACAGCACAAGTTGGGGAGGGGCAGAGAGAGAAGGAGACACAGAATCCAAAGCAGGCTCCAGGCTCCGAACTGTCAGCAAAGAGCCCGACACGGGGCTCGAACTCACAAACTGTGAGATCATGACCTGAGCCGAAGTCGGGCGCCCAACTGACTGAGCCACCCAGGAGCCCCCAAAATTGAATATATTTAAAGTATACAATGTGGGGACACCTGAGTGGCTCAGTCGGCTAAGCATCTGACTTAGTCCAGAGGTCATAATCTCATGGTATGTGAGTTCGAGCCCCACATTGGGCTCCGCCCTGACAGTGCAGATCCTGCTTGGGATTCTCTCTCTCTCCCGCTCTCTCTGCCCCTCCCCTGCTTGCTTGCACGCTCCCTCCCTTTCAAAATAAATAAACTTTCTTGGGGTGCCTGGGTGGCTCATTCGGTTAAGCATCTGACTTCGGCTCAGGTCATGATCTCACGGTTGGTGAGTTTGAGCCCCATGTCCTGCTCTAAGCTGACGGCTTGGAGCCTGGAGCCTGCTTCCGATTCTGTGTCTCCCTCTCTCTCTGCCCCTCCCCCGCTCATGCTCTGTCTGTCTCCCTCAAAAATAAACACTAAAAAAAAAAAAATGTTTTAAGTCTTTAAAAAAAATAAACTTTAAAAATAGTTAATTAAAAAATAAAGTGCACAATGTGATGTTTTGACATATGTATACATTGTGAAGTGATTACCACAAACTAGTTAATATATCCATCACCTCCCATAGTTACCATAGTTACCATTTTTTTGTACATAGTGAGAACACTTAGATTTACTCCTAGCAAATGTCAAGTATATAATGCATTATTATTAACTATAAGTCACCGTGCTCTACATTAGGTTTCCAGAACTTATTCATCTTGTACCTGAAAGTTGTACCCATTGATCAATATCCCCTCTTTTCCCCTACTCCCCTCCTCCAGCCTCTAGTAACCAGCATTCTACTTTCTGTTACTATGCAGTTGACTTTTTCTTTTAGATTCTATGTATAAGTGAGATCGTGCAATATTTGTCTATGCCTGGCTTATTTCACTTAGCATGGTGTCCTCCAGGCTCATCCATGTTGTTGCAAATAGCAAGATTTTCCTTTTTTTTTTTTTTAGCTTAAGGCTGAATACTATTCTATTGTATATACCACATTTTCTTTATCCATTCATCTGTCAGTGGACACTTGGTTTGCTTCCACCTTATGATACGATATGCTTTTTTTTTTAATGTTTCTTTCTTTCTTTATTTTTGAGAGGGGGGGGCAGAGAGAGAGAGGGAGGTAGAGAATCCCAAGCAGGCTCTGTGCTATCAGCACAGAGCTTGATGCGGGGATCGAACTCGTGAGCTGTGAGATCATGACCGGAGCCGAAACCAAGAGTCGGACACAACCGACTGAGCCACCCAGGTGCCCCAGGATAGGATACACTTTTGATAAACATTGGGCTAATAGCCTCCAAGATGTTCCCCAATGATCCTCACCTCCTGGTGTTCATGTACTTATGTAGTCCCCTTCAACATTGCTTAGGGCTGATACTAATAGAATTTGTGGGGAAAATGGTGTGTGACTTCTGAAGCTAGGCCATAAATGATATTGCAGCTTCCACCTTGCTCTCTCTTGAATCAGTCTCCTTAAGGATCCCCAGCTGCCATGTAGCAAAGACACTCAGGAAGCCCTATGGTGAGGTCCACATGGAGAAGAACTGAGGCCTCCCACCAATAACCAGTGAGGAACTGAGACCTTTTGCCAACAGCTGTGTGATTCAGCCATCCAAGAAGCAGAGCCCCCAGTTTCAGACAAGCCTTCAGATTACCGTAACCTCATGAAAAAACCTCCAGCCAGAACCACTCAGCTAAACCATTCATAAATTCCTGACCCACAGAAACCTCGAGAGACCATGTTTACTGTTGGTTTAAGCCACTAAATTTGGCATCATTTGTTATGCAGCAACAGATACCTAATCCAGTCCTTTGTGTTCACGACCTACTGATGCTGAGGATGCCATTCCTACTGAGTATTTATTCTTGTCTCAACATTACAGATGAGGAAACTGGGACTTCGAGAGGTGAAAATAAGAAGCCACGTCAGAACTGAAGTATGACTCCACTGGACTTCAGAGTCTGCGTTCTTAACTGTGCACAATACATCTAGACAGAGGACAAACGGTCACAGTGGGAAAGGTAGGGAGTTCTACCTAGAAAGTCTGGAATTAGAGGTGAAGAGGTGGCAGGCAAGGCTAGTTAGAAGATGTAAGACTTACAGCGGAAATGAAGGACGAGTAGATGTTCACCAGGCGGCATCAGAAGAGGAATTCCAGAGGGAACAGCACTGGTAGCAGCCATGGAGGCTCAAACAGCCTGGGGTGTTCAGAACCTTCCTGGAGTTTCTAGATCCAGAAAAACAAAGGCCTTTGTGACTAGTTTTCCAGGGGGAAATCTTGGTTCTAGCCCAAGATCTATTCTTGCAGTCCAGGACCCCCCAAATCACAGGAACTGCTACCCTAGTCACTGCTTGTGATCAACTCAAATTCCCTTTAGACGCCACCCCCCCCCCCCCCCATTTCTTCCCTGGGTCAGTTCTCTTTTACAGGCTCTGCTCCCTGGCGTGTCTGAAGCACATACCAGTTCTTCCTGACAAGCAACTCTTGCTCCTTATGAAACTGTATTTATGCTGCTTACAGATGCATTCACAACATATCTCCTGTCCTACTGCAAAATAGCACACAAACCTGACTTCCTTCATTAGCAGGGACGCTAGAACGGCAAATCGGGCTAATTTGGGGGCCCAAGTATATTGGATTTCAGAAAGGCACGCATCTTTTCTCATGGCAGTCTTCTGGATGCATTGGTGGATTACAAATTAGAGAAGCACAATATGGGATATTAGTAGCTGGTTTAATAGCCACGCCCAAAGGTTACTGACTATGGGTTGGTGTCCAGTTCTAGAGGACAATCTATCCCGGCGTGACCAAGGGTTCTGCCCTCAGCCCTCTCTCGGGCAACATCTTTCAATATCTTCAGTGAAGATGTAGAAATCAGGCTCGTGCAATTTTTTTAATGGCGGAAATGGGGACAATTAGTAAATAGTTAAGATGGCAACAAGGAAAAGCTGTACCCCTCTCCAAAGGCTAGCAGAGGTCAAATCTGCCAAGATGAATTTTACCCAAAATGAGAGCTCCTCTACTTAAATTCCAAAAGTCACTCCATAAATATACAATGGAGATTTCTGAGTCGGTGGTAACTGCAAACGGGAAAACCACTGAAGGGTTTTAGCCAAATGGTGAGTTAAATAGGAGTAAAGACAGCCTGCACTAATCTGGCTTTAAGTTGGGGGGGAAGGGAGAGGCAGCTTGACTGGGAAGGTTTACTGCTGAGATTCTGCAGCCCCCCGCCACCCCAGGGCTGTATTTAGTAACTCACACTCTACTCCATTAAATGTGTTTGGGTTCCCAGCCTCCACCCACTGTGCTCCCCCTGGACTGAGTGGGGGAGCCCGTAGAAGGTAGTAAGAATGCCGAGAGCTTGGAGTCTGGGAAGAGCTTGGAAAGCTCTCCGGAGCCTCTCCCTGCACGGCCCTATCCCTGCTGATAAGGATGAGAGCTGAGCTGGCTGACAAGTGATTGGAAACAGGAGCTCCCAAACCCCTTAACCCTTCCCTAGCCTGCCCCAGTGTCTGGAGTCTCTAAATGCTGGGGCCCATCTCCCTGTGGCTTCCTGCTCTCAGTTTTAGGGCTCTCTGACTTCCCCTCCCACACCCCCCAACCTTTCCATCTTCCTCTCCCTTTGTCCTGACTGCTCACTGAAAGAGACTGGAAAGAGACCACCACCACCAAATGCTAAGACGTGGCCCCTCCACCTTCCGGCCGCCCTGACAAGTTAGCTAGGGAGTCTCCCTCTGGTCCAGACCCAGCCCACCCCCGCCCGACCCAGCACTCTTAGCCACCACGTATCTGCCAGCCTAGGGTTGCTGTTTAGGAGCAGAAGTGTACCAGGTGGTTGTTCGGGGGTTCTAGGAGCAGAAATCCCAGGCCCAGGTCCAACAGTCTGATCCCAGACCCATTCTCTGCCACCCTGGCTGGCTGTGGAGCCCTATGGGGACGCTTGCGGGTCACCCCAGAACCAGACCTGACTTTGCTAAGTCATCCCAAAGGCCCTCCACCCACCTAGGTACTGCAAGGTGCATGGACAGGCCTCACACTGGGACAGATGACACGTGATGAGAGATCTGTCCCTGGCAGTGGCCAGCAGGGCTGAAGCTGAGAGGGAAGGCGTCCAGCTTACCCTGGGGAGGGGCATTAAGGAGAAGCCAGGTTTACCGGCCACAGTAATTAAGTGTAAAAGAGCTTCCTTCTGTAGAATGGAATTCAGATAAACTGCCATTATCATGCAAAGCAGCTTTGCACCTAAAAGTCCTTACCCAAACAGGCAGTTTAATTAAATCCCTAATCTCCCCTGGCCTCTTCTGACCCTTTCCCTACCCACATCCCCCCCACCCTCCCAATAACTTGGCATTTTCAAGATTCCATTTAAAACACTTAACCTGTAAGCAAGCAAAACATACCTAAAAATAGTGGGTCCGAGTGTGGGGTCCTCTTTGAGGCTCTTTGTGTCTTAAGGTGTTAGTTCCCTGAGGCTCAGATGGTCCTGATTGGGATGCTGGGTGCCCATGGCCAGGGTGAGCATGACGGTGATGATACTGGCAAGGACGGTGGTCACAGTGATGTGACGGGAGTGGGCACGGCCTTGAATAGGAGGGTGTGCATCACATGGTCCTACGAGCCCCTGCTCACCCCCAGGAGGCTGGTTGCCCATTTAGGATCCAGTCTCTGCCATGAAAAGTCTCACCACCCATAGCAGGTGTGCGTAACAGACCTATAGACTTGAATATAAGGACCCTGGTGTTAAGCCAGAAGAGGCAGGAATGGACACATTGGCCTGACCATGGGTGTCCCCATTTGTGATGCTACAGTGGCCTCTGCTGTGAACCACGGGGGAGGGAGGAGGGGGGATGCCAAGCCTGTCCATGAGAACCAAATCCTCTGGGGAAAGCCTGAAGCCATAGTTTAGAGTTCAGGCTCTAGGTGGAAGGAGAGATCAGGATAAAGGAAGAATGAAATGGGGTGGGTGCGGGGTAAAGGGTAGGAGAAAGGGTTGGCCCAAGAGCATTGATAGACAACAACCCAATAGTACCTTCTAACATCTGCAGAATGCTTTAGAAGTTTGTGCCTTCCTGTGGGGAGAAAAAGAAAGGAAATCACGGATCAAACCCAGGCACAGGTGGCATGTTACCTCTTCAATTTCAACCTAGAAGGTAAATCTTACTCTCCCCCACCCCCCCTCACCCCCACCCCCAGAGGAGAAAACAAATACCCGGTGGTAAAATGACTGGCTTAATGTCACACAGCTCATGACTGGCAGCACCAGGATTCAAACACCGGCCTGCCATACTGAAGAGTTGACCCTCTTCTGCCAAACCACATGTCAGCTGCAGGGATTATAATGTTGGAGAGGGGATTAACCACCCAAGAACACTGGGGTCTCCCCTCCCTCCTGCAGCAACAATGTTTCCTTCCTGAAACAATCCATTTCCCCTGAGCAAGAGCCTGAAGGCCTCAGCAGAGATGAGGGAATCAACTCTCAGCCCTGAGGATGTAGCACAAGGGAGCCGGGTTTGCCGGGGGCTTCTTGGGACTCAAACTCGGGGAAGAGGAGCCCCCAGAGGAGAGTTTTCTTCACAGGAAAGAAGCGTCAGAGGCTGTGGTGGGGGAAGGGGCATCTGTAAGTCATATAACAAACACCAGACCTCTCCATTTATACCTCATTCCTTTGGTGGGGGTGAGCAGAGGAGTCGTCTCTATTTGGGAAACAGTGAAACTCAAATCACCCTGAACCCTGCACTTTTTCTGTTAATTGCATAGACTTCATTGTGCCTGGAGAATGCATGGACCTTCTTTCGAGGAAGTTATATTTCTGGAAATAAGACTCTCCGGATTCATGAAACATCCCTGTTTCTCGGGGGATTTTCCTATTTCTTCGTATGGTGGGTTTTCTTCGCAAAGAGCGGGAGCCCTTTGAGGGCGGTTCCAATAAATCTTATGAATAAATGAGTGAAGCTGGGGGAGGGGCCCAGCGCAATAGCCAGCCTCGAGGGAGGGCCCAAGCCCAGGCGGGTTCTGCCCAGCCTTCTGGTACTGGCCACCTTGCCTCAAAGCCAGGTGTCTCTAAAGGTCACCCACTTGAAGGAACAGGTGCTGCTGTTTTGACATCTGCAAGACAGCTCAGGACACAGGAAGCGTCCTTGGCTCCAGGGCTGATGTGGGTGGGTTAAGAAAGTGGGATTTGGACAAGATCTGTTACAGCGTCCTTTGTCTCTCTTGCAGCAAACACAACAGAGAAGAATTTTAAAAGGCTGTCTTGGTCTGCAGAACCCCTCTGGAAGCAGATGGCTTGTCAACAGGTTCCAGGGCAGGCCCTGGAGGCCTGGGAGCCTTATTGGAATGCAATTACCCTAAGTGCTGGCTGTTAGGGTGAGAAGGCAGGAATGCAATTATGGAAGGAGCGTGTAGGGGGCTTTCATTGATTAACCTGTCCTGCCTGCCTCCATTCCCTACCGGGGTGATTTCAGGGCCCTGAGGGTTGCCCTATGCCCTGGGGGTTTTGAGGGAAAAAAAGTCACTGCAGCAAGCCAATGCCAAAAGCAGGGTTCCTGAGCTTCAGGAGGGCCTGTGGACGCCTGAAATTGCCTGGGAAATATACTTGTGCAAAATGCAAAACGACTGTTTTCGAGGACGACTTTCTCCACTCCTCACGCGCTTAGAGGGCTCTGCAGCCCTTAAAGGGTTAAGAACCAGGGGGCCAGGGGAGTGAAAGATCAGCAGGATTGTTGGAAGGGGCCTCCAGGAAACAACTCCAGTTTTCAATTCCCGGTGGCCATGATCCATCTGGGTGCAATTCTGGCTCCCCGCTTACCAGCAAGTTCTTTAGCCTTTCTCTAGGCCTCAGTTTCCTCTGTAAAATGAGAGTAAACATACTTACATCCTGAGGTTGATGAGAGAATTAAATGACATAATACAAAGCTTTTCGCCTGACATCTAACCCTTAGTAAGCTTTCAATAAATGGGAGTCATTTTTATTATGACTATCTATTAAAGTTCAGAAAATAAAGTGGGGCGTACACCTGTACTCTTTTGAGTGGTCTTTTGACCCCAAACGCACAGTCCAGATTCCATGGGAATCCCTGGGCAAGTCCCTTCTCCAAAATTGAGTGGGCCTGTAAGACCCAGGGTCTCCACGTACTGCTTCCTTGAATAGGGCCCTTCTGCCCTCAGGGCAGCAGGATCTCGCCACACGGGGAGACAAAACCTTCTGGAAGTGGGGGCACATCCAGTGTCCTTGATGCCAGTGCAGGGGAGGAGATTTCTGGGCCTGAGCTGAAGTTATCATTGGCCTGCCTCATTGAGAGAAGTTTCTGGAAATCTCAGTCACTGAACTCTTTCTGCCTGTTGAGCTGATACAGTCACACGCTCAGTTGAAATGGACTTCTCTAGCCTCACAGGCCCTAGAACGAATGAGACTAATCCAAGGCCCGGCATCGGCAGAATGCTAGTCTGGTGTGGGACTAGGAAAGGAAAAAAACAAATCTGTCCTCTTCCCCCCGTATTAAGCCTTTTCATTTGCTGTATTTCTGGTGCTTTGACGTGGCCTTGCTGGCACTGGAAAGACCTCCCCTGCCAGGGTTAACCATTCCCAGAGACAGTAAAAAACGCACCTTCCAGCACACTACTCATACACAAACCAACCAATCCCGAGCCCATAGCCCCAACCACCTCCTTTCTTGAGCTCTCACACTCCAAACCAATATCCACCCCCCCCCACCCTAATCTCCCAGGGCCAGGGACTGGGTAGGGCCCCTATGCCCCAGAACCTGCTGACATTATTCAAAGGAGCCATTCCTAAGTCTGTTTACCCTGCCTGCCTGTTCCCTCCTGTGGAAACCACAACGATGGCTCTTGACCACATTTCCCCTTACTCCCTCTGCCTCCTGACCAACACTCGTGCTTCCCTGCGTGGCCCCTGCCATGGCAGGTCCCCTTCCCTTCGGATCCACGTGTATAACTAACTGTCTTTTCAATGGCAATCATCTGCTGATCTATCGGCCTCACCATACCTGAAATAATAAAACCTACATTTCAAAATAACTTCTTCTCCCTCCACCTTCCCCTTGTCTGAGATCCTCAGAGCTCTCCTCGCTCAGAACCTACAGGCTGCCCACCCCTGCAGCCACAGGCCTCTACTCCTAAGCCAAAGCTACTTCCGCCTCTGGGGTCAAAAGCAGTGAGGTCCCGACTCCAGTGGGGAATCCTAGGGTTGAGGGCCACGGGAGGATCTGTACTCTGTGGTTCCCAGGAGACAACACAGCAAAAAAGCAGAGTGGTGGAGCTGGCCCTACACTTGGGTCTGTTCATCAATCATTCATTTACTCATTCATCATTCACCACCCCCCACCTCCATCAATCATTTATCTGCTTATTTATTCATTCGGTTTGTTTGTACTTCTTCCTTGCTTTGGTTCCCGCAGATGTGGGTCCTCTCCTGCTTTGATCTGTCCCCTGTTCCTGTGGCAGCTGCACAGTAGAGGCCTTCTGATGTCACTTTGTCAGTTACCTGGCTGAGAGGGTGTCTCCCTCTCCGAGGAGCCTGAGACAACCAAAGGGACAAGGTAGGGCTGTCTCCTGCCTAAAAGTCCCCTTTCTTGTGGGCTTTTTGACCCAAGGATCAGTGGGAGGGCTGGGGAGAGGCTGTAGAGGGGTCTCCTGGGGCCAGGGAGGTATGATGCCCCTGAACATGCCTCACAGCTGCTTGAAAACCACTTCTTCAGGGAGGCAGGAGTTTCCACAGACTCTAAACCTCCAGGGCTGGCAGTGAAGCCTGGGCTCGGCACTTCAGGGGCGTCTGGAGAACCTGAGGCTAGAGTTTTAGAGGCCTAAGCTGTTAGCTTCCTGACAGCTCTCCCAGCTTCTATCCACCTCACCCACCTCAGGCCAGAAAATCTTTTATCAGCCAGCAGTCAGAGATCGTTTTATGTAAATTGGACCATATACTACTTCTGCTCAAATCCCTGCCGTGACTACCCATTCATTCAGAGAAGAAGCCAAGGCCCTGGAGGATCTTGTCCCCCTCACTGCCCTGAGTCTTTCTCTTTTCAGGCCCTGTTGGCCTTGCCCTTCCTCAACTCACCATCCACACTCCTACCTGTATCCCAAGGGTGTATCCATGGATGCCTGATACATAGCAGGAGCTCAGTAAAACATTCCTTGAATGAATGAATGAATGAATGGGCTCTGGGAAGTTCTGAGGATGAAGCTTGAGAAGCTACAGGCTGAAGAATTTGGGGCTTCCTGGGGTAGAACTGAGGGGGTGCACGGCGGCCTCTATAAGCTGTGCTGCGGAGCCAGGAGCCAGGAGCCAGGAGCCAGGCAAAGTCACCAGCTGCCAGGCTTCTCGTGGAGGGAAGGTAGGCAGCAGTGTTGGTGGGGATCGCGCTAACTCCAGATGCCAGCTCCGTGCCGCTCTGGGGCTGGCCAGCGCTCTGGATGTCATTAGCTGATTTGTTCTGCTCTGCAGAATGTACTTTTCATATTTAGGCAGAAAAAACAGCTTTCGGTCCTCGTGCCCTTTCTTCTGTGAGCTGTAGCACATGGCCTGCTCATTATGAATTAATCCTCTAAAGAGCATGTTCATTATTCTAATTTAATTGTGCTTCGTTTCAGAAAATAACTAAACCCAGCGCGGAATAAACTCCAACGCTGATCAGTTTTCAAGAAGTTAACCTACGACAAAATACTGCTAGAGGGGCAGCAGCAATTTGGAATCATTAAAGGGAACCCATGTAAATAATAAAAACAAAACTAAAATGCAGAATTAAATTAAGGAATAGGAAATTAAATTTGTGAATCTGATCTGAAATTGAGGCCCTCTATGCACAGGCTTACCCTGCCTTGGCTCTTTGCTCAGGAGTGCTGGGGCGGGAAGGTTCTGCAGACGTTCCCATTCCTGGGAAGTAGCTGGCAGGAGGAAGCTTCCAGGCCTCCCCTCCCAGGCAGCCGGCAACAACGTATGGCCCTGGGAAGGGGGATGTGGGCTGGAGGGAAAGAAAGGGGCTTCCCTCCCACAGGGTCTCCTCTGAGGAACATGAAAGCTGCATTGTCGTTGTTGTCACTGCTACCTCCGGAGGACTCTTGCCGAGCCCTGGTGACTGACAGGCAAAGGAGAGGGGATCGCTGCAGCCAAGGGTCTGAGCTGCCGTCTTCCTGGAGGATGCACGGGAAGCGAGGCAGATGGGCACGGGGCAGCTGTAGAGCTGCTGGGTGCAGTCAGCCCCAGGCAGAACAGACCCTCCTGCCCTGCTCACCCCTTGTCCCTGACACCCTCCCCCTGGTGACCCAGCTCAGGACACAGACTGACCGGCTTGCTCAGGACCTCTCTACCAACACCATGGCAGCCCCATTCCAGATGCAGAAGACCCGGATTCCAGCATCAAGGTGGGCAGGCCTCCATCAGGCAACAAGAGGAAGGCTGGCTGGCTTTGAGGTGCCTGAGAGTTAGGGGCACTGGGGTCAAGGTTAGACCATGGCTCAGACCTCATTCTGTAGTTTTGCAGGATGTATAAACCCTGTGCCCCGGGCACCTTCTCTCTGATATACGCCCACCCTCCCCGGGCTCTCCACTTGCCTTTCCTCCCCCATCAAGAGAAAATAGCTCTGCCTGCACCACTCTTTCTCTTACCCGGTGCTGAGGCTTGGGCTGACTCTCTCGCCTTCCCAGCCTCATCCCCACACATGTGATAACAGTAATAATACCTGCCTCGGGGCGCCTGGGTGGCTCAGTCGGTTGAACGTCCGACTTCGGCTCGGGTCATGATCTCGCGGTTCATGGGTTCAAGCCTCACATCGGGTTCTGTGCTGACAGCTCAGAGCCTGGAGCCTGCTCCGGATTCTGTGTCCCCCTCTCCCTCTGCCCCATCCCTGCTCAGGCTCTGCCTGTTTCTCTCTCTCTCTCTCTCTCTCTCTCTCTCTCTCTCTCTCTCTCAAAATAAATGTTAAAAAAAAATAATAATACCTGCCTCTGTTACGAGGAGTAAATGAAATAAAGCACCTGGCAAGGGGCAGCCGGTCGGGCACCGCTGTGATTTCACTTTTCTGCTTCATCAGCCCGTGCTCTCGCACATTCTCTACGTACAGATACACACCCCTACACATACAGGCTCCATTCTCAATGAAGGCCTTAGGCTGTGTTTCCGGAGCACCACAATTAGTTGCAAAAGAAAAATCCAGTTGATCGACAGCTTGCCTCGATTCATAAAGGCAAACACTGAAATGCATGTCCATATCCCAATATCTGAGTAAAGCTTTCCATTTTTATCTTCACTTTGGGTTCTACCTGGACAAATGAACTACCTTACACCCTTGTTAGAAACAAAGAGGGAGCGTGAGCAAGCAAAAGCAAAACAAACAGAACAAAGAAACAAAAAAAGTTACCTTTTTCTCTTTCAATTTCTCTTTTAATCCTGAAGTCCCAATTAAGGAAATGATGCAGATAATTTAGGCCACAGTGTTGTTGATGGGTCCGTTAATTAGTGATTGCGCCTAAAAATATCAACCATGGAGATAACAAAGACAAAGAGTGCTAAGAGAGTTCTCTGGAACTGCCTGGCCACTTCCCCTGATCTCACCTGACTGACTGCCCCAGGGAGTTTGTACCGTGACATACAGCCAATCTCAGCTCTCCCAGAGTAAATCCTGAAGCCCCTATTAAAGAAAAGTTATTCATGACACTAGTTAAAGACAGTAAAGTCCAGTTCATTCAGAGAGGGCTGCTACAATGGGGTTTTGTAGTCGGGGAGAGAGATCGTGTTCAACTCTGAATACAGCAAGGAAACACAGCCAAGGAGCAGGGTAGGGGGTCAGTGGATGGAAAATGACAAAGAGGAAGCCTCAGGGGCCAGGGGAATTCTGGCTAAACCAACCTGACAGGATTCTTGCTGAGGGCAGGCCTGGGTGTTCAGACATCACCCTGGGGGCTGGTGGAGGCTGAGGCACCAGGTCAGATTATCCCGAGTGATCAGATATCAAGAGTGGGGGATTCTGAAGGAACTGACTTAGCAGGATTCTTGCTAAAATTGGAGAGGCGAACATAGAAGCCCCAAAAGTCAAGGCCTGGTCAAGAAGAGTTCCAAAGGAGGCTGAGTAGCATTTGGTCAAGGAGAGAATCTTTCGCCACCCTAGAGCAGTTACATGGCCCCAGTTCAAGACTGGCTGAAGATCCACTGTTAGTGTCAATGACAAGGTAAGGACGAGGGGCAGGAAGTTCACAGCGGTGGCCTCCACCTAGATCCAGGGGTAAATGTTTTAAAATGACTCCTTGATCTTTTAGAGTTAGTTTAAGAAAAAGCCACCCAAATCTCTTAGGCACACAAAATGCATCATATGAGAAAGTTTTCAAAGGGGCCTCGTCCCACAGCACCCCGCTGACGGGGTTAATTTCTCGAAGGCTGGAGTTAGCTTGGTCAGTTTTAAATGGTTTCCGTGTTTTTGATCCTGGATGAAAATCTCTGTATCCAGAGAATGGACTTGTCTGCACAGGAGGGCATCTGTGTGGGGACAGCATCACCATTTGACCACAAGAGCTCAAATCGTGTGTATTTAGCACAAGAGCTTCCAAAGTGGTTACACCTTACAGTGCAAGAATGCTTTCTCTCAACCAACCAACTCTTCCATATAGAGTCTATATTGTTCAGGTGTGCAGGACCCACACACGCATAAAATCACCCGTTGATCCCTTTCCCCACTGAAAAAAAATTAACACCACTGCAGTAATAGTATTATTATTAGCAATAATAGTCAACAGTCATTGAGAAATTACTCATTGTCAAACATTTGTTCTAAGGGCTTTTGTAAGAATTAGCTCATTTATTACTCACAACAACCATGTGAGATAGGTATCATTATCTCCATTCTACAGGTGAGGAAACTGAGGTGCAGAGAAAGGGAGCAGTTTGCTTGCAATAACAACAAAACATAGCAGCGCTGGGGTTTGAATCCAGACGGTGTGTCAGACCTGAGAGCCTCTTAACCACGATATGGCACTTCCTGTTGGTCATCAGCTCCCCTGTCTTTGCAAATCTATCCAGTGACCCTAAATCTAGGGAATGAGATTTCACCAGGCCTTCGGTGACTGACATCTGGAAATCAGGCCCATGTTTTCAAAATGCCTTCACACCTCTTTCTCCCCAGGTCCTCAGGGCTGCGTCTTCATGACCATCCTTGCCTTTTGGCAACTGTTGTGGCCTGGGTTCTGTGGGATACGTGCTTTAGAGACAAGACCACTTTATAGACAAGACCAGGATTTATTACGTTTCGTGAGTCGGCTTCCTCAGGCCTGTGAGGGCATCACAGGCATGGCATCTGAGAGAACGTTCCTGGAGGAAACAGCCTTGTCAGTGTGCAGGTACCGGTTTAAATTCCAGACCCTGGTTTTTAAGACACACATCTGCAGTGGGCATATGCATGGTGATAGATGAAAACAGAAATGGTTTTTCCGTTGTATCTGTGTTATTAGATTTGACCCACCATCGGAACAGCAAAGAAAGAGTGGAAAATTAAAGGTGATTTGATATTAGCCTCCTATTCATATTAGAAAAAGTAACTGCTCTTGCGGTTTCCCTCACAGAGGTGTCTTTATTCATTTGACATGCCTTTAATAACTAATTCTAGCTGTCTGTTTGCCAAGAAAGATTTCCTACGGGCAGACTTGAAAGTGACTCGGAACTCTTTGCATGCCCGGCTTCAAATGATCCCAGAACAGCAAACATTCAGCTTCCCTCCAGACTTCTGAAGTGTGGGAATAACATGAAAGAATGGACAAGAATCATTCTTCAGCCCGCGTGTGCGAGGAGCGCAGCTGTCTGGCAGAGGTTGCGGCTAGGTCTACGTGGACCAGGCATAGAGAGATTTGGAAATAATCTCATGAATCCGACCCACGGAGTCAGCCAAACCAAACGATTTATTTCAAGAAAATAAATCGACTTTGGTGCCAACAGGATCCGGGTCAGTCGGAGACAGACTGGGGTTTCCTCCGTCTGCGTAGACCTGGAGTGGGCAGAGAAAGACAAGGAAAACCACCACGACAGCGCTCAGAGGGTCACAAGCAAAAAGCCCACACTGTGCATGTGTATAAGTATTCACAGGAGTGGTTATTTACTCATCTACATAAGTCAGGCTGACAATGATCCTACCTAGGAGGTGATGACTCCCATTTCACAGTGGTAAAAACTGAGCCCCTGAGATGTTAAATGACTTGTCCAGGACACACAGTTTGGGGGGCAGAGTGTTGGCTAGTTGTTTACCACGCACTTCCCTTTTCCTCCTGGGCACACAGCTAGATGCTGTTTCCAGGCTCCCTTGCAATTAATTAGATGCAACCATATGACTTAGCTCTGACCAATAGAAAGCAGGTAGAAGTGACATAAGTCCTTTCCAGTTCTGGCCCATAAAACCTTGCGTATAGGCAGTTGTGCCTACACACAATTGTCTCTTTTCCTATTCAGGGGCTGAATGGGGAGGATGCTGAGCATCTAGAGGAGGATAGAATCTGAATATGGAAGAACGTAGAATCCTCCATAACTGCTTTGAGCAGAGCCCCTTCCTCACACTGTTTCCACAGTGGATGTCGATATGAGCTAGAAATAATCTATTGGGTTAAACCCTGAAATTTGGCAATGGTTGGTTCCACCAGAAAGCTGAAACTGACTAATACAATTCATAAGCTGCTCTAAACCCAAAGACTCCAAAGACGGTGCTCTCACCCCCTTTCTTGTCTGAAACTGCGCTGAGTCTGATCAACCCTCTAGCTTTTTTTTGAGTCTTATGCTTTGTCCTGCCCTACCAAGCCTAAGGTGGTGATTTCTTAGCTTTCTGCTTGCCTATCTATGCAGACACGTTCCTGGTTTTCAAGAATCTGATCAAAGCTACTCCTTCTATCTCTTGGTTAATCCTTCCCCATGTGGGGCTCTGGGCCTCTGATTGCCTTTGATTTCTCCTCTCCCATATGGACACATCTAATCAGTTACTAGTGTCTTTTCCACGCTCCCCCTTCCCTCCCTTTCCTCAGCCAGCACTCTGTTCTGGCCCTCATCATGTTTCACCTGGTGTAATCATAACACCCTCCACACTTGTCTCCTCCCTCCTTCCCATCATCCTAGCGCCTCCAAAAGGATCTTCCTAAAACAGATCTGGTCCCAGCATCCCCCGCATTAAATTTTCCCATGTGAAGTCTATCAATATCAAAAACACAAATGGCCTTCGAGGAAGCAATTCCATGTCTATGAATTTACAGACACGTGTACAAAGTGACTTACATACTAGGATATTCACTGCATCGTTGTTTGAAGTAGCAAAAGAAGTGGAAACACCAAATGTCCATCAGTTAGAGTCTTATTAAATAAACTATGGGACACAGTATGCTTCACCTAAAACTCTCCCAAGATCTATGGTTAAGTATAATCAGCAAGGTACGAGTAAGTGTATATACACGTGAATATTTGCACTTAAAAAGCATTGGGAAGATAGATTCACATACGTGTTCGCAACGACATGGAATTTCTCTGAAAGAATGCACGAGATACTAGAGTAATCGTGGTTGCTTCCGGAAAGACAACGGAGGGACTACCAATCGGGGATGGGAGGGAGACTTACATTTCACTGAATATATGTTTGTACTGTTTGAGGATTTTACTCTACATGTGTATGACTTTAAAACATTAAAATAAAATGTGACTTTCTAGTGCTTATTTGACAAGGTGAAATCTCTTAGTATGACAGGAAAGGTTCTCCAAGTTCTGGCTCCAACAGGCTTCCTGCTCGCTGCTCTCTCACCCTTGTGCACCTTCTCTGAACATTCCTGTAGTCCCCCCCCCCCCACCCCCCCCACGTCTGTGCCTTTGTTTAGGTCTCTCTCCCGGAAAGTCCCATCCCTGCTCGGCAGGAATTCATCTCATCTGCTATCTCCTTGTTTTCTTTATAACTCTGTAGTCTGGTGCTTTATCCTAGTTCGCTGCGTGTTAGAGGTAGGTGTCTTTCTTTTTTACGAGATGGTATGACGTCTTACACAAAGAAAGTGTTCGAAATATGCCAGTTCTTTCCACCAGATTTATACTTCTATGTCTCAGCTACAGCTTCTGAGAAAGGCTGGAAAGGGGGCAAGGGATGGCTTGCCCTTCCCCCCATGCAAGGAGCATGGATCTGGAATCCACCCCATCAAGCTGGGGGCTGCACAAGGTCAGCAACACATCTCAGCCTGGGACACTTTATAAGAATACACCTCCTTCCTCTGGTTCACTCTCAAGGTCCCTTCCCTCCCCATCAATGCCCAAAACCCCACAAAGTCAGTGGTGCTGCTGTGCTCAGGACTGAGTATTGGGCCTGTAGAATCAGGCCTGGTTGAGGGGGAGAGAGAGAGAAAAGAGAGAGAGAGAGAGGGGGGCATCCATTGCCCTGGACCTGGGGTTTAAACTCAGTTGTCACAATTATTTGAAGCCTATTAAGTTTATTTATGTTCCAGAGCAGGTCCACTAGAGAAGGACCATCATAGTCGTAAATATCAAGACTGCTGTTCTCCAGACACAGCTGGGGCCATGGGCCCCTCCCCTTCTCAGCTCTGCAGGCCCTGCCTATAGGCATAAACCACGCACTGGGATTCAGTGCACTGGGATTCACTGACACCGTGACCAATTCTGTCAGTCCAGCCAGCACAGCACATGCTTCTACACATTATGTGTGGCAGGAATGTGTTTGAGAAAGATGCTCTGCGGGAGAGATGGTGTCTTCCAGTCCTAGTCAAATCAAATACGAGGTTTCGGAGACTAGCAGTCCAGGCTTTTGCCTCAAAGAACCATGGGGATCTCAGGATGGGCTTTGAACCGTGGGCACATCCATCTGGAGATCCTTCTAACCCAATCTAGAAGTCTTTAAGAGAACAAAGGACTGCTGGAGATACCCTCTGAGTTCCCGGCTGTGTGAGGGTTTTCTCATTTCACTCATCAGTGTGGGTTAGGAGACCATTTAGTCCTAAGGGCCAGTGTTTTCCAAAACACATCCCACTATACACTGGTCCTGAAAGATTCTCCATGAAAAAGTAGAGATTCCGTGATCAAAAAAGTTTAAGAAACACTGAATACTAAACCTCCCTTTGGTGAGATTAACAATGCACATCTGCATATTAAAGGCCCTGAGAAGTCCGGCAATAAAGAAATTTGTTTAACACAGTGTGCTGTAAATATATTTGACAAAAGAATCCTCTTTTTGGTAATACCTATGAACATCCCTTGATAGGAGTGTTACCAAGAGTACATTTTGGGAAAAACTGCTTTTAGAGATGTGTATGTCCCCTCCCCACCCCCCAGTCCCTCCAGTGAGTGTTTCATAAGCTTTAGCATAGTCTGGAGTGGCGAGGTGGGGGGAGTCAGGGAGGAAAAGAGGAAAACGTCTGTAACTTTCCCCTTCCTGCCTTGGAGCTGTCAAGTCTGGCCGATGCACCTGCCCAAGACACATGCTTTTTCTCTCTCTGCTGGTTCTCTCCTCTGTCCCAGTCTGGGATGCTGGGGGAAGGAAGGCAAGTGTCAATTTCAACTTCAGCCAACTGAGCCGTTCCCCTGCCTATCTGTAGTTTGGCCCTCCATCTGTGCCCACTGGCCGATTTAATTTTCACCGCTCTTGTTTCTAAAGAGTAAAATTGAAAACTTACCATCTGTTCTTTTTCTTACACTTTTCTACAAGTTTACCTTTTCCAGGAAGCCGCACCTGATCAAGGAGAGCACGTGGTTGTCCAAGTTGGTCCCTCGATTAGCAGTACCTGGGAACTTGCTAGAATTGCAAATTCTTCAACCCCAACTGACTTGGACACTGAGGGTGAGGTCCAGCAATCTGCGTTTCACCAAGCCCCCCAGGTAATTCAGATGCAAGTCATTAGTCTAGGGGTCTTAGAAACCTCTTCTCTGAGCAGGTCTGTTCTACCTCATGCATTTTCTGTACGTGTTTTTATTTATACCACACCCAAGTCCAAAAAGGAAAGAATAGATGACAGCCGGTACTAAAATTGTACTAGCACCGTTAAAACACATTTACAGATAAACACTCTTCTCTCCAATAAATGTGCTCACCTCTTCCAGGGCTCAGGAGGCCGTCCCTGACCCGTTCCAAAATGTCCGTCTCCTCCCCCTGTTCCTCCTCCTCCCTTTCCTCCCCTACTTTATTTTTTTTTCTTTGCCCTTATTTTTTTTTAACTTCTGTAAGCTTTATTTATTTTTGAGAGAGAGAGACAGAGTGTGAGCAGGAGAGGGACAGAGGAGGGGGGGACACAGAATCCGAGGCAGGCTCCAGGCTCTGAGTTGTCTGTCAGCACAGTGCCCCACACGGGGCTCGAACTCACGAACCGTGAAATCATGACCGGAGCCAAAGTTGGGACGCTTAAACGACTGAGCCACCCAGGCGCCCCTTTCCTTTGCCCTTATTATCATGTAATATGTTATATAATTTATAGTTGGGGGGGCAGTTAATGCTTTCTCACTCCCTCTTACAATATGAGCTCCCTGGGGGCAGGGCTTTTCATCTATTCTGTCCCCCTGCTTTATCCCCAGCACTAGAGCGGCTCCCGCCTTAATGTGTATTTGTTCAATAAATAAACCTTATAAGGATGCAGGGGAGGGCTGGTGCCGTGATTAAACAGAGTTTCACTCAGAGCTTCCGGAGTTACAAAGATCTCTTTATCTAATAAAAGGAGATCAGACACTTCTGGAAAGGACAGAATCAGCAAAGAGACCCTCCTTTTGCCCTGAGGACTCCTCGGGTGGGTAACAGCAATTCCTGATAGCAAATCCCTGGAGGCTCAGCCGCTGAGGGCTGGTGCTGGAGACCAGCTTCCACCCCAGTCACAGGGAAATTTCTCTTTTCTCTCTCTGGTGAGAAATGGGCAGACTCCTGCCCACAGATGTCTGTGCTGAACTCGTCTCCTGGCAGGAGATGCAGAAGAGCACGAATTACAGGAAAATGTGTGCTGCTTCATCACTTTTGTAGGTTAAATGTGGAGGGACAAAGGGAAGGAGGGGAGAGCATGTGACCATATTGAGTTCTTTTCACTAACAGGCTGGAATGGGGTAGCCCCCACCTCGGAAGAATGTATCCAGCACTGATAAATTTATAAAGTATTTGACCTTTAATCAATCCTAATATTTTCAATCCACAGAGCCTTCTTAAACGCCTGCAGCCCTGCCCCTGGACCCCTATTCATCACAATTACCGCTCCGACTGTCGGAGGCAGTGCATGAAACGACACACGCTGACGTCCAATATTTTATCACTAATAAAGAGAAACATCCCAAGTATTTGCACAGTTCTGATACTTTCCAGCCCGAGCCCAGGCAAAGGGGGAGCTTGGTGATTTATGCTCACCGCCCGGCATTGTTAATTGGCCTTCTCGGCTGGAGCCTCTGGGACCACTGCTTGCCTTTGCTTCACAGCCTGGGACATGGGTGTGGGGAGAGTGGGCAGGGCTCACCGAGCACACAGTAGGCTCTCACTCGGCATCTGGGAAGTGGTGTGAAGCACTCTAAAGGGCGATTTTTGAAAATCACGATTTGGCAAGTGCTTGCCTACACTGGTGGCTTTGTAAACAGATCCGATGTTTACGAGGAATCTTGTTCCAGTTGTTGCCAGGGCCGTGATCCGCCTCCAGTTCCATGTCTCGCCTTCCTGCCTTCCTCCCATCCCCAGGCAGTGTCTGCCATCCAGCCCCGTCCCTCCTCAGCTGGAAGGCCCTCCCTCCCGGCCTCCCAGCTCCAAAAGAGGGAAGCTCGGTTTCCAGCCGCAGCGTTCAGACGGCCCACAGGCTGCGTCTACATGGCACCCAAACATCTGGATGAAATGTAAATAAAACAAGCAGATGTTTCTCCTTCATTCCAGCAGGTGCCTTGGCAGAACCCCCAGCCTTGAGCTATAGGGGAAGGGCTCTCTGGGTCCGGGGCCCAGATGGGGGTGGAGGGGCTGTGCACCACTGCCCTTGTCAGGGGCCTCACAGACAGGAGTGAGCAAAGAAAGCCAGACACCCCTAGAAATGGATGATAGCATCTGTGTGGACAAGATGAAAGGTTTGGGAGCTGGGGTGCAGGAGGAGGGCTCGAGGGAGAGAGGTCTGAAGGCAGATCAGTGGGGAAAAGAGCTGGTGCCACATCCCTCTTTCATTTCATCGTGACAAAGGGTTTTCTGAACCTCCACATTCCATACCACTGCCTTCCAGGAAAAGGGACTGTCCTGAAGAAACAAGAAATGGCTTCGTTCTTACCCCCAGGGGCTAATGTGCAAGGGGAGTTGGACTCTAGGGACAGAGGGTACCCTGGGGCTTAGAAATGGCACAAAACTCCCCCTTCTCACCCCATCTTCTATGTAACAGAAGACCAAGGGACAGTCACATTAGACTAATAAGGGGGGCTGAGAGGGGCGCCTGGGTGGCTCAGTCGGTGAAGCTTCCTGACTTCAGCTCAGGTCATGATCTCACGGTTCGTGGGTTCGAGCCCCACGTCGAGTTCTGGGCTGACAGCTCAGAGCCCGGAGCCTGCTTTGGATTCTGTCTCCTTCTCTCTCTGCCCCTCCCCTGCTGGCACTCTGTCTCTTTCCTCTCTTAAAAAATAAATCACTATTAAAAAAAAATTTTTTTTAAGTAAGGAGGTTTGGGATACTCGTGAAAGGATCATCGAGGAAGGACAGGGCTTCAGAGGACCAGAGACAAAAGGAGATTCGCTGGTTACTACTTGCCTTTCCTCCTTCCATCCTCTGTACCCTGACTCTGTGTATCACATAACGCCCTCCCCCAGTCCTGTCTTCCATTCCCCTGGGCTTGTGTGTGACACTGAACACGCTCCCCGGTCCTGCCCCCCACTTCCCCAGACTCTGCGGGTAGCACTAAACACACTCTCATCCCTCAGGTGAACCGTAGCCGGTGCCCTCCCTTGGCACCCCCCATAGCCCTGGGGTGTTCAACCAAACATGTTCCCCAGAACCACCTGCCTTGGAAGGAGCTTTTTTACCTCCCTGTCTCCAGAGACACCTTCAGGACCCTACAGGGATCCTTTGCCCCACCCCCAGCCCGGCACAAACAAGCATTGTGCCGAGCGCGAGCGCGTGTACGAATGTGTGAGTGGGCGTGTGTCAGAGGTGGCAGCCATCAGAAAGAAGCCTCCCCCATCCATCCACTGATTATTGCATTTTGCGCCCAAAACAAATATCTTCCTTTGGCCTCAGTGTTCCTATCTGTGAAACTGAGCCACAGCTGGACCTCAAGCTATTCGGGACCCGTGGGAAAGGGTCCAGTTCCCAGCAGGGGTTGAGAATTCAACCACCGGACCGTGGTCAGGACCGAGTGAGGCATAGTTTGGGGGAAGGAGATTGTGCTTTGATAAAGAAGTTACGTTTTAGTTTTGTTTTTCTTGGGGTTTGTTTTTGTTTTTGTTTTGTTTTTAATGAAACAGGAAGCGCCAAGCAGTGCCCCAAGCCTCCGGGTTTTCCAGGCAAAGACTCTCACCCCTGATAACTACAGCAACCCCTGTAAGACGCAGAGGGCTTCCTTTCCCATTTTGAGGGGAGGGAGGTAAGAATCAGACACAAAGAAAACCGGAGTACATGGGTGATCTGGCTCCCCTTTCCCCAAGTAGCCTCGCTTTTTAGCATCATGGGTTAGAAGTTTATAGGAATTCTGGATCCATGGTTTCCTATGGTCGCTTTTACAGATCTTGTTAATTTATTACCCGTGGTTACACTTTTAATGGAAATCATGAAGAAATGGCAAAGGAAACATGAGCTAATTTTTTTCCAGTGACACATTTCACTGCTATTTAAATAGCCGTTTTGCCAAACCAAACACAGCGCTTACAGCCAGCGGGGACACATGAAGGAGATCACTGTGGCCGATCCTGCCTGCGGCATCCAGAACAGGCGAGACTTTCTCTCAGCTTCCCTAAGGGCCGGAGGCCAAGGAGGGTGGACTGGGGTGGGGTGGGGGAGGCGGGTAGAGCTGGAGCCTGGGGCACAGCTGGAGCCCCAGAGCCCTGGTGACGTGCAGCTCCCACCCTCTCCCAGGCAAGGCCATTTCACTCCTGCCCGGAGCCTCCTCCCCGCAGCCCCCTGAGGGGCCCTGGGGTGACTGTTTCCCCCAACAGCATAGGAGGCCCCCCAGAGCGGGCCACAACCAGGCCACTGGCAAGGACTGCCCGACTCTCCCTGCTGGATGACATGTTCAAGCCTCTAACTGGGAACACTATCGGGCTGTGTAAAACCAGAGACGGACTTTCTGGGGGAAGCCTGGCCAGCTTTGTTCCAGTTCTGTGGTGGCAGTGGCCGTTACCGTGACCACGCTTGCACAGGGCGCCTTTGTTGGGCAAACCCAGAGCCCCTGACTTCTCCTCAGAAACAGCCTCTGACGTTTTCTTGCTCCCTGGCTCTGGGGCTGTGATGTCACCAAGCATTTATTAACTTTTCAAGAAGCCAATTGAGAGCTGTGGCACTTGGCAAGAAAGAAGCCAGGGCCCGGGATATTGGAGGCAGGGGAGGGGGAGGGGGAAATCTTCATAACGCTCTGGTCAGAACCTCCCCCAGATTCAAAACCGCAGTGGGATTGAGAGAAGCATAGCTCTCAGGGGCCCACGTCCAGCCCTCGGACCCCTTGGATGAGTTGTCAACCTCAGGGGCCCTGTGAGAACCCCGTGGCCAACGTGCCCATGGTGCGCTCCTCTGACGAACATCAGGGTGGATCATTCCAGAAGGGGGCACGAAATGGGGAGAGAACATCCTGGAGGGAGGAGACCGAGCCAGCAGGAGCTGGGGACTAGGCCCCACCCAGGCCACCAGCAGATCTTGAACAAGTCTGGCTGTGTTTCTATTCCCCTCAGTGCGATGCTCTGTGGCCCCCGGGGCCCCCTGCGAGTGTCAAGGTGGACAGAGCAGAGGGGCTATGACAGAATTCGGGCAGCAGGCCTGCTGGCATACTGGGAGAAACCACTCTCCCTCCTCCACTTTCCAGGGAGAAAACCCACTTTAGCGAGGCTCCGGAGAGAAGTTAACTGTCGTCTTCCCTTTGCCAAAAAGTATATTAAATTCACTGACCACATTTTTCCAAACCCAAGTGCAGAGGACATTAGATGCAATGCACACTGGCTGGGCTCTGGTGCGCTGGGCACCCCACACATTTCATTTTGCATTATTAATATTTAAACCAAAGCAGCTGTTCTCGGCACACAGAGCCCAGAGCCTGCCCAAGGCTCCAATGGAGACTTCTCCCTGGGGCCAGATGCACCAGCTCAGAAGCCCTTTGTTGACCCTCAGGCCTTGGGCCACCTGGGGCAAAATTCCCCAAGCAGCCGTTCAGTAATCTGTGATGACATTTCTGGGACATTTCTGGGCAAGGGGGCTTGGTGGTTTGTTGGCAAAAGCAGATTCTCTTGATCTGGCTTAGTGGAGATTCAGCGGGGTCCGCCCTGAGATTTTTCAGAGTGGGGAAAGTATCTCTTGAAAACACCAACCTCCTCTTCTGAGCCCTCTGCCTCAGGGCTGGGTGCTCCCCCAACTCTTTTCTCCTTCAAAACCACAACTCTCATACCAAGATTTTGTGCCTTGGAGCCTGGGGTCCTCCTCCTGGGCATTTGCACGTTAAAGCCTCACCTTTTAAGCCTGGGCGGGGAGACTCTTGCCTAAGTCTGGGGGCCTGCTTGGCCAACAATATGCTACAACCAAATATAGAAAACTCCTTCCGAGCCTGCCTTCACTCCTTCACCGTCAGGACCCCGTCCTCCAGCCACCTGGGGCCGCTCTGTCTCCCTGACACTAAACACTGTCCTTCCATAGACCATCTGCTCCTCCTACTTGCCTTTGAAGTCCCAGACCAAAAGTCACCTCCTCTCTGCTACCACCTCCCACCCCAACCCCAGGATGAACTTACTTATTCCTCTCTCCTGCCATAAGGCTTTATGTCCCCACCCCCATATTTTGTCATATATCTCATTATATTGCAAAATTTTCTTAATAAAAGTTAATATTTGTTGAGCACTTTCTACATACAAGATGCTTTAAGTAGAATTATATACTGTATAATTTTCACAATAACCCTCTGAGATGGGTTCTCTAATTATCCCCATTTCACAGATGGCATAACTGAGGCTTAGAGGTGGCGAGCAGCCTGCCCAAGGTATCTGTTTCCCCCAGAGACTATGAGCTCCCCAATAAGGGGTTCTGTGTCTTGTGCATCCAGGTCTTACCTAACACACAGTCCCATTTTAGGCGCTCAGTCTCTGCTTGTTGAAATGCAAGTAAAATTAAATGAAGCCAGCAGTGGGGTGCCTGCCTGGCTCAGTCAGTGGAGCCTGTGACTCTTGATCTCAGGGTCATGAGTTCAAGCCCCACATTGGGTGCAGAGATTACTTTAAAAAATTTTTAAGATTATGGGGCCCCTGGGTAGCTCAGTCGTTAAGCTTCCGAGTTCGGCTCAGGTCATGATCTCGCGATTTGTGGGTTCAAGCCCCGTGTCAGGCTCTGTGCTGACAGCTCAGAGCCTGGAGCCTGCTTCAGATTCAGTGCCTCCCTCTCTCTCTGCCCCTCCCTCACTCATGCTCTGTCTCTCTCTGTCTCTCAAAAACAAACAAAACATTTAAAAATTTTTTTTTTAATTTTAAGATTAAAAAAAATTTAAATAAATCCAACAGAAGGATTTTCCCAGGTCAGGATCTGCTGAGATATCCTAGTGTCCCCATTTTCTTGAGGGGACTGCCCACCTCTAGCTCCTAGGGAAAGAGGAGTACCAACCTGGCAGTTAACCAGACCTGGATTCAAATTCCAGTTCCTCCTGAACTTAAACTAGCTGTGTCTCTGTTTGCCCGTTTGCAAATTGGTGAAAATAATAACGCCAGCCTAATTTAGCCGTTACAATGACCAATTCAGACCTGCCGGAGCTAGTCTGGAGAGGCGAGGTGGCTGTAAGCACTACAGGAAGGGATATGCGGAAGCATCTAACCCAGCTCTTGCCACATTATAGACACTGACATCCAAGACAGGGCAGTGCTTGAACAGCAGTGATGCACACAGTGTGCTACACTTATACAGGGCTCCATAAGGCACTGCCAAGTGCATCTCTTCATCTAAGCCTCACATTACATTATGATCCTGCATGCAGACATCCAGTGCCGTATGACAAACCACCCCCAAACTCGGTGAGTGACTTAAAACGATAGCGTTACTTTTGTTCGCAAATTTGCAAGGTGGGCAGGGCTCAGCAGAGAAGCCCTTCCTCGCTACTTCATTCACTACCACCTGGGTGGGGCAGCTTGAAGGCTGAGGGTCGGAATCACTCTCGCTCCCACGTCCGCCTGTGCTGTTGGCTGAGACCGTGGCTAGGACTCTCAGCCGGAATCGACAGACGAGTGCCCTCTCCATGTGGCCTGCGCTTCCTCACGGCATGGCAGCCGAGCTCCAGTGCGAGAAACAGACAGAGACAGAGAAACGGACAGAGAGAGAAAGAGCCAGCCAGTGGAAGCCACATGCCTCTTATGACCCAGCCTAGGAAGCCACACAATGTCATTTCTGAGACATCCTATTTGTTGCGGCGGCCCCAGAGACCTGCCTAGGTTCAAGGCAAAAGGACACAGACCCTGTCTCTTAATGGAAAGTGGTAAGGTTGTGGAAGAGCATGTGGCACTAGAAATACTGCTATGGCCCTTTTGGAAAATACACAGAGCCCCAGTTTATAAAGGAGAGCACCGAGGCAGGAAGCTACATGGCCAGTGCAAGAGCACAGAACCCTTGAGTAGCAGAATCAGAACTGGAAGCTGGGTCTTCTGACTCCAAACCCCAGGTTTTTCCCACTGAACAGTGTGCCTTCCAACCCCATCTAGCGGGGCTTCAGAAAGGCCCAGGCCATTCCTGTATAACAAGGCCTTTCAGAGCCAGCCAGCCAGCTCCCTCATACACACACACACACACACACACACACACACAGCTTCTCCCAGTAGTCTGTTTATCCCACTGGACCTGGTGAGGGGAAAAGCTCCTCACTGGGTCAGACCCCATTCTGCTTCACTGCCAGGCCGGGCTGAGCCAGGGGACCCAGGACTCCCCAGTGCTGGCGAGTCCTGATGCTCTGGGGTGAGGGTGGAAGGATTGACAGGGTGCAGTCTGGGATGTGTAATTCCAGACGACAGCGGGAGCTAAGAAGACTATGGGTAATTTGGGGAATTTTTGGAAAATGTGAGTGTGATGTCAGCGTCAGTGAAAGAAAGAAAGCTGAGGGGATGAGGGGGAGTCCTGGAGGGGCTGGCCAGGAAAGGCGAGGGCAGTCAAGTTGTAATGGGAGAAACAGTTTATTAGTCTAGAAAAGTTTAACTTGAAGCTCCCAGCCTACCTCCACGCCTCTGCTCAGCATGGGCAAATAGCACAGATGTGATTATAATCCATGCTGGTTGAATCCAGGGGAAGAGGTGGGAATGTATTGATTTCTTCACAGATTATTAAACAACTAAGCATAAAGCCAGCTCTTCGCCAGACCAGGGCATCAGCAGTAGCTGGGAAATCTTGGCCTGGGTCATTGCATGTGGGAGGAGGCTGCAGAGGTCAAGGGTGGGGCAGCCCACCCTCAAGAGTCTCTGGGGAATTTGGCTGATGCTTCTAGGAACGCTTTGATTGACTTGTTAAGGCTGCATCCCCAGAACTGGGTGCTCCTCTAACACCCTTCCCAGAAGTGACCTCAGGCCCGAAGTTCTCATTGAATCCCAGCCTTCATGCACAGAGCCAGGAAGCATTCAGCACACATTAGGGCAGCATTGTCCTGATGGCAATGCATCATCCATCCACAGCCAGACACAGCTAGCTGGCCTCACGGTCTCCCACCCACTGCTACGATCCCTGTGGCCTTGGGCAAGTCACTGAACTTCAGGAAGACTGGGTGAAAGCGAAGCAAGAAGATCTACGCCAAAGAGCTGTTATGAGCCCTAACTAGGAACATAGGCTCCTACCCCAGAGTCTGACCTATACGATTAGATACACGGGCATTCTCATCCCCATCTGTTTTCCTCTTCCATTCTTTTCCACAAACCCCAAACTACGATTCATCCAAAACTTATCTAATTCAGACAAGCAGAGCCAGAGAGAGACAAAGCTGATAAAGTGTTGGGGGTGGTGGGGAGAAGAGATCCAAGGAGGCACTTTCTGCCTTCAGGAGGCACTGGTGTAGGAGGCCTTGTAGGACACTGGGCCAGAGCGGGGGTGCCAGCCCCCACTGTGGGGAGGGTTCCTCTTATCATCTTGTGCTGCTTGTCCTTAAGGTCCAGACAGTCCCAAAGCCACCCACTCCATCAGACCCCAGCAAGGTGCCAGCAAGAACAAACAAAAGCATAGGCACCAGGAGAGAGGCTGCTTCGTCGCTGTCTTGGAGACGTGGTCCCAAGCTTCTCTCTGCCTCTATTTTCTCACCCAGAAGATAGAGTTGGACTGATGGTGTCCTATTGGCTTCCTGGGTTTCATCCTCTTTCTCCTCCTGGCCCCTCCCACTGCTTGGCCCCTCCCACTCCTTCCCCTCAGGCATCAGCCAGACAAACCAGGCTTATCAAAAGGGAGGAACTGGGCTGTAGGTTGTTCTCTAAAGTCCTTTCTGTGGCTGCAACTTCGGAGCCCCCTCACCCCGCCCCCACCCCGGCCCAGATTCCACTTTTCTGAGCCAGGACTGGGGTTTCGGTAGGGGGACAGCAGCCCTTGACTTTCCTGGAGGACTCTGATGCTATTCTCACCCTTGTCCCTCATGGGTTTCTGTCCCTCTGGGGTGCTTGAAAGGTCTTAGGCCACCTCTCAAGGTTCCAAGTTAAAAATATTTTCTCTAGAACCTTAGGAATGGGACTGAAAAATAAACAGACTCTAATCTTGTCTTCAGGCTTTATTTCGAGACTATTAACAGCCTGAAACAATCCTCCCCTCCCCTTTCTCCTCTCCTGGCAGATCCAGCATCCTCCAACTCAGTCCTGCCTGGGCCGGATTAGGGATGGGAGGAGGTTATGGCCCATGGAAGAGTCATACCATGAACTTTACGGGGTTTGCAGTGGCCAGGTGCAGAGCTGGGTCCCTCCTTTTCTCAGCAACAGCCAGACAAACGAAATGCAGGCTCCAGAGAACATCCAGTTCTGTGGAGGGGCAAGTAGAAAGGCAAGGGGATGGGAAAACAAACAGGTTTATGAAGATAAAGGGGAGTTTTTGTATAGGCACAGGGGACAGCCTTCGGGTGAGGAGGAATAAGAGAGTTATGGGGAGATTGGTCATGTCATAATCAACAAGTGACAAGGGGTAGGAAGTTTTTGTGGGTTGTTAGGAGGTTACCCACGATGGCAGTAATTTTCAGGCAGGTATTGGGAGCTGGGTTGAATCTGAGAAGAGCCCATGGCCACCTTTCACCACTGCTCACAATCCCCAGAGGACCCTGGCCATGATACTCCCTCCGGAACCAACTCCTGTCTCCCCTAACCTCAGACCTTCTGCTCCAGGGAGGAGCCTTAGGGCAGCTGGAGCCTAACATTCCCTGGGCTCTTCCAGCCCCAACATTTATCTTAGGGTTATTTTCACTCCCAAGAACAAAGAAGCTTTCTATTCAGCAAGTGGCGAGAACCCACACCTCTGACAAGCCATAGATCACCCTTGGGGAGAGCGGGAGGGACGGGTGGCCAGCACGTGGGGCTGCTTCTCCCTCCCACCCAGACCCTCAGAGGGGGCGTCTGGCTCGTGGCTTGCTGTAGGGTCCTGGGCAGAAGACAGAAATGGTGCAGGACAGACTGGTTTTGTGAGCCAGAGGCCAAGCTGTGTGGGAAGAGAGGGAAGTGAGGGTGGGGGCATGACTGACTCTCAGGAAGCAGTTCTGAGCAATCCGTGCTTGGACCCAAACTCCCTGGGCCCAGTCTCCTTACATGAGAGATATGATGATCATCCAAATCGCCAGGATCGGGGAAGGGGGGAGGGGCCTCTAAAAATATAAAAGTAACACATGCCCACGGTCTATAAAGGCCAATACACAGAAAAGGTATATATTGGATTCAACACCCACAGTGCCTGCCACTGTGGCTGAATTTTTTTTTAATGTTTGAAGAGGAGTTTTAATTTTTATTTTTGTAGCTGAATTTCTTGTTTCCTTCAATAAATATATTTGAATACACTAGCATGTGTAGGTATGGGCACACACCTATACATACATATGCTTATAAACTATCCATTTTCAAACACTCGGTAAGAAATTAAACACATTGTTCTACAACGTCCTTTTTACATTTAACTATATAGCTTGTAAGTCACTCCACTTACTGTTGTACATATAGAACTATCTCCTTTTTACTGACTGGTTAGTATTCCATTGCATGGCTCTTGATGGATATTTAGGTCATTTCCCGTCTTTTCCTATTACAAATAACACTGCACCAAATATCCACGTAACCTATTTCTTTGTACACATTTCTGAGTACCAGTAAGGTATGTTCCTAGAAGCAGAATCACCAGGCAGACCAAAGGGCATGTGCATTCATTTGATTCCAATGGATATTGCTAAACTGCTCTTTATAAACGCTGTTCTTATTTACACAGATGCCGACAATGCATGAGAGTGCCTCCCATCTTAGGCGAACACTGTGTGTTATACAACTTTTTGATTTACATTAATGTGATAGATGAGAAAAATGGCATTACGGTGTGGTTATACCTCGCATTTCACTCATTGCAAATAAGGTTAGAAAACTTAATGTGTTTAAAAGCCATGTGCACTTAAGGGAGCTTTAAAATATACAGATCCTTGCATCCCATGCTCAAAAAACTAATTCACTGAACCCCAAAACTGTATTTTTAAAAAGTGACTGGGGTAAGGATTTCTTACAGAGAACATAAAAAACACTATCCATGAAAGAGAAGCTGATACACCGTCCTTTAAACTATAAATGTCCATTCATTAAAAGAGAATGGAAAGTCAACCAACAGACTGGGAGAAGATATTTTCAATATATATATTCTACAAAGATCTAGGACCAGCATATATGAAGACAGTCCTACAAATCAACAAGAACAATTAAAAATCAACAACCGATTTTTTTTTTTTTTAGGTAAAAAAAGACACAGACACTTCACCAATGAAGATAAATGAATGACCATATACATATGAAAAGCTTGACTCATAACTCATCAGGGAAAGGTAAATTAAAACCACAGCGACATACGATCACCAGTAGCACTCTGGTATTCAACAAGCAACTTTCCAGGAATTAAAGCTTTTCTTTGGCATCAATACTCCCATGAGGGCTGACGTTAAGCCGCCAAGGTGACTTCGCTGATCGCATAATGAGGAAGCGATGTAGACAATGGACGTTTACAAGCCACACAGGCTGGTTCCAGCACATCACTGAGACCACTACACAACTGCCGTGAAGGCTAAAATGAAAAAGTCTGACCATACCAAGTACTGGTAAGATTGTAGAGGAAGTAGAACACTAACAGCTTGCTCGTGGGAAGTTGTTACTGGAAAAAAAAAAAAAAAAATTGGTACAGTGTAAATTGGTACCATCACAGCGGAAAACTGTCTCTTAAAGCTAAACATATTCTGATTCTATGAATATGTACGCCCCCACAAAAATGAGTGCATATGTAGTGGCTTATTTTAGGTGTCAACTTCACCGGGCCAAGGGATGCCCAAACATTTGGTCAAATATTTTTCTGGGTGTGTCTGTGAGGGTGTTTCTGGCTCAGATTAACTTTTGAATCAGTAGGCTGAGTAAAGCAGATTGCCTCCCCTGATATGGGTGAGCCTCAGCCAATCAACTGAAGACCTGACTAGAATAAAAAGGCTGAGTAACAAGGAACCCCTCCTGTCTGACTGCACTGAACCAGAGGGCATCGATTCTTTGGGACGTCTGGATTCAAACTGAAACATCAGTTCTTTCTGGGTCTTGAGCCCGCCAGCATTCAGCTGTCCTGGTTCTCAGTCCTCCGGTCTCTGAACTCACCATTGGTTCGGTTCTCCTAGGTCTCCAGCTTGCAAAACACAGATCCTGGGACTTGTCAACTATAATCATGTGAGACGATTCCTTATAATAAGTCTCTCCTTCTCTCTACACACACACACACACACACACACACACACACACACACTACTGGCTCTGTTTCTCCAGAGAACTCTGAATAATATAGCATATGTCCACCACAAAAATGTACAAGAATGTTCATAGCAGTTTTATTCATAAGAGTCAAAAACTGGAAACGATCCCAATGTCCACCGATACAGTAGCATGGATAAATATATGGTGCTAGACTTGTACCATGGAATACTATCCCACAATAAAAAGAATAAACTACAGATCTACACAACAGCATGCATGAATCTCACAGACAAAATTTGGAAATAAAGGAAACAGACACAAAAGACTTTATATATATATATATATATATATATATATATATATATATGTATGTATACCTCAACTTGGAGCATCCATGAAAACGTATTCTGAATATTCGAGATGCTCCATATTCTGATATGGGTGGTAGCTACAAGGGTACGAAAATTTATCCAGCTGCACACTTAAGCTTTGTACCCTTTACTGTTCATATGATATACCCAATATAATTTTTAAATAAAAATGGTGTTTTAAAGCTAGCAGGTATTTCCGATGATCAGTCTAGTATAGGAAACACTGGACTTGGAATCAAAATTTCTCTTAGAGCCGGTGTTCTGTGAATGTGAGAAGAAACAGGCAGAATGGCACCAGGGCAAAAGCAAGAAGAAGGATGCTGGAGCACCTGCCTGGCTCAGTCAATAGAGTGGGCGGCTCTTGATCTTGTGGTCATGAGTTCAAGCCCTACATTGGACGCAGAGTTTACTTTAAAAAGAAAAAGAGGGGCGCCTGGGTGGCTCAGTTGGTTAAGCATCCGACTCTTGATTTCAGCTCAGGTCCTGGCTTCACAGTTCATGGGATCGAGCCCCACACTGGGCTCTGCACTGACAGTGCAGTGGATTCTCTTGACGCTGCTTGGGATTCTCTCTCCCTCTTTCCCTTCCTGTCTCTCTCTCTCAAAATAAATAAATAAACTTTTAAAAAGAGAGGAAAAAAAAGAAAGAAAAAGGAGCAGCGAGTAGAGGCAAGGATGGAAAATGGAAAGACAGGGAGAGCAACTGAAAATACATTCAATTCAGCCAACATCTATTTAACAGCTGTTACGAGCAAGGCACTGTGCTAGGTAGCCAGAAGGTTAAAAATAAGCAGAGTGCAGCCCCTGCCCTCAAGAAGTTTGCCAGCTTGTGGAAGACATAATTGTACATTGCGAGGCAAAGCACGGTACATGCCCCACCCCCCAAAGGGGGCACCAAGAGAAAGCTCTGCAAGTGGAAAATGGCATTCGGTTGGGCATGAAGTTCATCTGGAAAGACTTCACAATGGGCCAGGCACTTGAACGAGGCCTCAAAGGATAGGGAGAATTCTGCTAGAGAGAGATGGTTGGAGGAAGATATTTATTCAGGATCCTTTCGAATGAGCCAGTGCACAGGGCCAGTGTAACCCTTGAGCACTGAAGCTCACCAGACTCCCCATGAGATGGATGAAGAAATAATCCACAGAAGTGGCTAGTGGATGTCTACTGACAAAGCCAGAAGGAGTTCCAGGTCTCATCCAGGGGCTAGAGATTTCCCAAGGAACCATAAAAGAGACAAATGTGCTCAGCCCTTCTCAGCACAGAGGATGAAGTTATTATTTGTTATGGATTCCTTAAAGAGCAGGGGGAGTAGGGGCTGCATGGGGACCAGAGTCAGTAAGAACAGGCTAGAGGCAATGGCCATAGTCCAGGGCTGGACCAGCCAGGACCTGAAGCAGGAAAATGGCAATGACAAGGCAAAGGTTGGGACACAGGAAAGCTGGAATCAACAAATTAAGACTACGGCATATGCTCCCTGAGGTAGGGGCTCTGTCTATCTTGAACAAGTGAATTTCCAGTGAATTTCTAGCACCTAGTGCGGTGACGGGTACATAGGAAATACATAATAATGTTTGTTGGACAGACTAAAAGGAGTGAGGGACAGGAAAAAGACAAAGATGACAGCCTTCCCCTGGGTGAAAATTTACGTGAGTAGGAAGATGGGAACTCAAGAGAAGATGGTTTGGAAAGGAAAGAAGAAGATGATGGTTAACTGAGACAGAAATCCTAGCAGAACCCTCTTCTGGTACAATCTAGTAGAAACAAGACCGTGGCTGGGACCAGACAACGAACTAACAATTTTATATGTGATGTCGTCCTCGAGAAGTGACTGTTGCAGCTGCATGACCAGATGACATGGGCAAGAGAGAGAGCAGAGAGAAGACGAGTGAGGACAGAACTCAAGGGTAAGACGCTGGGGAGGGCAGCAGGAAAGGAGACAGAGAAGAATCGGGACAGTAGAGTATCGCCACAGTCCATGGAAGACAGAACTTCAAGAGGAAGACCCTCTCAGTTCAGTTCTATATGAGAAATAATTGTGTCCCCCTGCTCCACAGTAACCCAGAAACAGAAGAGTTTAGTAGACAGTGTGGACTTGAAATAGAAACAGACAAGCCTTGACTAAATATAGCTTTAGTGCCAGTTAATAGTGACATCTTGAGCAAGTTCCTAAAACATCTATTTCCCAACGGATTGGATTCTGATTGGTTATAAGAGTGCAATTGATATAATCTATAATTCCGGGTTGCTGTAAGGATTAAGTAAAGGTATATGATAATAAATGAAATGTATAAAAATACACAACAGAGGGACTAGAACGTAGTTGGCATTCAATGCCTACTCACTACCCTTCTCTGGCCCTCCTGCGTACTAGGACCAGGAGTACTAGGACCTCCTGCGTACTAGGACCATTTGGGGAAATGACGCTCAACATAGACTACTTGAGGTATATGTAAGAGATCTAAGCACACTCCAGAACCACTTGCTAGGACCGGGGGGAGCCACTGCATGCTGGTCAAGCCACTGAACCTGATCAAGCTGCCCAGAATACTGCAGTCAGTAAGGAGATGTTGGTGACGCTGCAAAGATGGTGGCAGCAGCATCGAGGATACAAGAGCAGAGTCATCAACCATCTCCTTGGCAGCACGAGGAAAGAGGCAGAAGTGCCACTGAAAAACTAACCACAGAGACACAAGTGTCCTTGGGTTGAGAGCAATCTGAACAAGTATGTGGGCCAGGGGAGAAGGCAAGCTAGGAGATACAAGAAAGACAAAGGCCTGGGGCTCCTGGGTGGCTCAGTCGGTTAAGCATCGGACTCTTAATTTCAGCTCAGGTCATGATCTCACAGTTTGTGGGATCAAGCCCCATGTAGGGCTCCACACTGACGGCCCAGAGTCTGCTTGGGATTCTCTCTTTCCCTCTCTCTCTCTTTCTCTCTCTCTCTCTCTGCCCCTACCCCGCTGGTGCTCATGCTCTATCTCTCACCCTCTGAAAATAACTAAATAAGCATTAAAAAAAGGAAAGACAAAGGCTACTCAAGACACTCAAAGTGAAGGGTTCAAACCAAGGGGTGAACCAGGTTCCATGACATGATCCTAAGACTGGTATAACTTGAGGAGCCATGACCCTTTAAGAAGGCAAATTTATAAATTTATGATTACAAATTAGATACAAAACTGTATGTTTATTTAAAATGAGAAAATCACTCACACTAAAATTTTGAAAAAATTTTATGCTGATAAACACCACAATCACAAAACCCAGAAAAATAACATACATTTATTAATTAATTGCTCGATACACCCCTAGAATACTTTTAGGAAAAGTATTTTAGGTTTTGTGTGTGTGTGTGTGTATTTTTTGATTGCTTCCTCTTACATCAAAGGTTTTGTGGCATTATCTCCTATAGAGAGCACAGAAAAGTAACTCAGTCTTTCCCCCAGCATGGCTAATCAAAATTTGTTTTTTATTATTGATGGTTTAGAAAAAAATTCAGCTTCATAACTCGCTATTGGTAATGTCACATAAATTTTTAGGATTATTGTCATATTCGGGAAAACCACTATCAAGATCCTTTCGTCTAGAAGCTATGGTATTTCACGGCATGTCAAGTTCTCTTGTACAGAGACTCATTCTAAACGTCCTTTGACTTGATAGTATCAATGAGCCAGGTTGTTGATTTTCTTACTATAGTGGTTAATCATGAGTGTTGTAGCAACTCACTGATGTCGGTATTAAACAAGACATTTAAATAATGATTCAGTGATGAGAATCACAAACCTACGACTCTACAGACGAGCATTCTAGCTATTTGGAGCACCACTGCAAACGTGTGCTCTGTACACACAGGAATTCTGATTAAGTCACATTTCTCAGAAAAAAGAAAAGAAAAATGTATGGTGCATTTACTATTGAGTGTATTCCTGGCAGGAGAGAATTTTCCCTGTGACTTGGCACTGATGATGAGAACCAAATTCTCACAGCTTTACCTTTCTGAAGAATGCAAAATTATTTGCTAGACTAGCCTCTGGGTCTGCAGCAAGTTGCCTGGTGACTCCTAAAAAGATATGTCCTTGTGCTAACCCCCTGAACCTGTGAATTTGACCTTATTTAAAGGAAATGTCTTTGCAGGTGTTAAATTAAAGATCTTGAGGGGCGCCTGGGTGGCTCAGTCGGTTGAGCCTCCAACTCTTGGTTTCGGTTCAGGTCATGATCTCACGGTTCATGGGTTCGAGCCCCACATCAAGCTCTGTGCTGACAGTGTGTGGAGCCTGTTTAGGATTTTCTCTCTCTCTCTCTCTCTCTCTCTCTCTCTCTCTCTCTCTCCATCTCTCTCAGCCCCTCCTCCCCACTCACACTGCCTCTGTCTCTCTCAAAATAAATAAATAAACTTAAAAAAATTTGTTTTAAATCTTGAGATCATCCTGGATTATCCTGATGGGCCCTAAATCCAATGACAAGTGTCCTTATAAAGCAACAGGAAAGGAAAAGGCAGGGACACAGAGGAGGCCATGTGAAGAGAGAGGCAGAAAATGGAGCGACGCAGCCACACGCCAAGGAGCACCAAGAGCTGAAAGAGACACAGAAGTCCAAGAAGAATTCTTCCCTAGAGTATCTGGAGGGATGGTCAGCCCCCTGGCCCCCAGAGCTGAGAGAATACATTTCTGCTGTTTCAAGCCATCCAGCGTGCGGCCCTTTGTTAGAGCAGCTAGAAAACTAATACAGGTTCCATACATTCCAAACTTTGTTTCTCCTCTACTCCCCAAACATTTCCTGTGGGGCTGCCATAAGACACGTTCACGGTCTCCAGCCATGCACCTCAAGGTGCCGGTTAAGTCAGCACAGTGTGCTGCAGAGAAGCCCCCGGAAGCCCTTCCCCCTGCGGATGGCTGACAATAATTTAACTACACATGCGAGTGACCAGAAGCCTCATACACACATCTCACTAAACCCAGACTCAACACGTGCTGGACACAGCTTCCCATTAGCTGGGTCTCAACAAACCTTCTCACCCCTCCAAGGCCATTCAACACAAGCAAAAATGTGAAGGCAAGGCAATCAGAGTGGAAGGAGGCAGACTTCTTAGCAACCATGGTTAAAATACATGACGCTTGTAACTTTACTGGAACATATCATCCCATGGATGCACTAGTAGAGTTCCCGCCCCTGGGTCCCTGGAAGGAGTTGTACAAGAGGGGGCTCTGAGCTCAACTTCTGAGCTTCCTGGTAATCGTCTCAAGGTCAGCCTCCAGCAAGAAGGACCACATCTTTCCCTGAGATCTAAAAATGCACAGCCAACCAGCTTTCCAGTGGACTCAGTTTCTAGAAGGAAAGCAACTCTGACAAATTTGAAGAGTTCTAGGAAGGCAAGAGCACAGAAAGTATTAAGACAAGGAAGAAAAAAAAAATCCTAGGAGCTCACAAAGGGCCCCTTTAATTATACCAAGAACAGGAAGGAAGGTGTGGACCCACTCTTGAGGATATACTTAGGGCAGAGCAGTGATGTCAATGGCCATGGAAGAGAAGTGAGTATGGCAAATCCAAACTTACTTTCATATTCTAGGCAAGATTCATCAAATAAGAAAGCATAAATATTTGTAAACTGAGTTAAAAGCTGAAGTTACATGAAGAGGTCCTGAAAGTCTGAGGCTTCTCTAAATGGAGATCTGTCAGCTCACCTGTAACATCCAGGGACTCATAAGAACCTATGGATGAAATAGTCCTGTAACTTCAGTGTATCATGCAGGTTGAGAGAGATGCTGCATTTCTGTAGCTGAGCAGATATAGTTAGGACTTTTGAAAACAGAAGAGGTCAATACTGGTAACTGTGGATTATCCATCTCGGGCAAGATTCTGGCACAGACTTTGAGCACATCTGTGTGTATTTGTGTGTGTGTGTGTGTGTGTGTGTGTGTGTGTGCGCGCGCGCGCGCGCGTGTGTGTGTGTGTGTGTGTGTGTGTGTGTAAATTTCCAGGACAAGTTTCCACGTGCCATCAGGTTCCCAGAGAAGTTGGTGACCCCTAAAATGGTTAAAAGCTACTGACCAAAGATTTTCTTTCAGGAAAAATTGCTTAACCCTTGGACTCTTCCAATCCCCTCTGTCCACCGGTGGGGAAACTGAGGACATGGGAAAAGGGGTCTGTTCAAGGTCTGTTCCTTCCTCAAGTTCTCACTGCCCCACCCCTACCTCCACCCCCACCCTTTACATTGCTTTTTCCAAAATGCTTCTCTCTCCATCAGAAGGTATGAAGAGATGCCCAGAGCTTGGCTGTGGGAACAGGGTGTGATTTATGAGCTCTTTGTATCCCTTCCTGGGAAGGGACGGACAGTTTCTGAGCATAACACTCAAACCAAAAGGAATCCCTTTGGATTTGGAAATCCCCAGACATTCTTTGAGAAATGATGAATAGGGCTTGAATGTAATGGGAAAGTCATGGGAGACAGACTGGAGATGGGACGTCTTTCAAAGAGCAGTTGGGGTTCTTGGAAAGGAAGGCCAGGATCTCTGGGAGCAGGGTGGGTTCCCTAAGGCTCCTCTGTCCTGCCAAGTTAATTTCACTCTTTTTTAAAATTTTATTTTAGAGAAGACAGAGAGAGCACAAGCTGGGGAGAGGGACAGAGGGAGAGAGAGAGAACTAAGCAGGCTCCTACTCTATGCAGAGCCTGACACAGGGCTCGATCCCACAACCCTGGGATGATGACCTGAGCAGAAATCAAGAGTCAGATGCTCAACTGACTGAGCCACCCAGGCGCCCATATTTCACTCTTTTTCATAGACTTTCCACTCCTGCCAGATTAGGAGAAGGAATTTGACATTATTTATCTATATTGCTTCAAGCTCTTGGTGAAATTGCTCATTATAGACAAGAAGAAATGGTATGGATAGTTTGAAGATATAAACAGCTTCAGGATTCACCCTTGTTTCCCTCTGTTCAAACTTTTTATTTATTTTTTTATTTTTTAAGATTTATTTATTTATTTAAGTAATCTCTACACCCAGTGTAGGGCTTGAACTCATCACTCCAAGATCAAGAGTCACATGCTCCACCAACTGAGCCAGCCAGGTGCCCTTGTTCAAACTTTTTATTAGTGATGTGCATGAGAATATTGCTGGCATGCTTACTAAATTTGCAAGCACTATCAAGCTAGAATTATTAACTTTTCAATCAACAAACTTTTATCAAAAACTTCTAAATGAAGAAACCGAGGGGATGAAAGACACTGTTTCCTGCAAAACTCAGGAACCAGAAGCAAAAGAAACAAGTACACAGTTACAGTGCACTGTGACTGTGCTGCCACAGAGAGGGAGGCATGGGGGGGTGGGGGTGGTTACAGGAGCCCAGAAAAAGGGCCCCAACCCAGATTGTGATCTCCATGAGGAGGTGATGGTTGAGGAGTCTTGAGAACAAGGCAGCAGTTAGCAGAGCAAACCTGGGAAGGAGATGACCCACTGGAGGGAAAACATATACACAGGCCCAAGTGCAGATAAGCCCTGGTCTGTTCAGGAAGCTGCATGTGGTTCTGGATAGCAGGTGTTCATGGAGGTCATTCAGTGGCATCAGCCAACAGATGGTCTTGTCTGGTCTGAAGGGTCCAAGATGGCTTTCCCCACATTTCTGATTATTTGCTGGCTGGGACTGGATTCAGCTGAGACTATTGATCTAGTGGCTTCACCAGCATGTTCTAAGAGTGACTGGACTTTTTACATGGTGGCTCAGAGAGAGTGTCCCAAGAGACCAAAATGGGAGCTTTGGGAAATTGATGACCTACCTTGGAAATTCCAGACATTGACTCCCAATGCATGCTGTTGGCCAAACAAGTCACCAGAGCCAGCCCAGAGTCAAGGGAGGGGGATGGGACCCCATTTCTCAATGGGACAAATGTCAAAGGATTTGCATCATCTCTAAGCCACCACAATGGAGAGAAGGTCAGGGAAGTGACACTTATATTTTCAGAAAGATAAAGTTATGGTGTCCAGGAAGGAAAAAGACGGATGGAATTCAGCTAGGGAAGAGTTGAGGGTGCTCTGTAAAATGGCCTAAGTCTTAATAAAACCAGTATAACTCATCAGCCTGATGGCCTGGTCTTCCCTGCTCTTCATTCTTTCAACAAGCACTGATTTTGTGTCCACTCTTTTCCAGCCCCTGGACAAGGTGCTGGGGAGATGGTGTGAATAAGACACTGTTCCTGTATTTAATCCATAAATCCATAAGTAAGTGCAACAGAATGTCACAAGGGTTGCATCTTGGAAGATGAGGGGACTCTCTAGGTACCTGGAGAGAAGAGTGGGGAAGAGGGCATTCCAGGCCAATAAGCAGCAGGAACAAAGCTGTAGAGGCATGTGGTGGTTGGTTTTAGGGCCATGTCAGCATGCTAGAATACGGGATATGGTGGCCTCGGCAAGAGCAGAAACAAAAGGGACAGCATTCAGACCCAGATGATGTCTGCCGATGGCTCGGCAGTGTGTGTGGGGGCATGTGGGCTCTTTACCTGTTTGCCTGGTACCCTTTCACAGAAATAGCCCATAAAGGCACTAGAATGATGTCTGCTTATTGCCTTGCGGGGGCAGAGGAACAGAACCAAATGATTGCCATTCCCAGGTACTTCTTCAAAGTGATCAAAATGGGAGAAAACTGGTCAGCTGGACACCAGGTGCCAGAGCAGGTAGGATGTGTTTCTGGCCACAGGGGTCCCTAGAACTCAGCCAGCTGGCTCTGTGCCTCAGGTCCTAAGCCAGAGTTCCACGGTCCTACCCCAGCTGCCTGGGGTAGACAAGAAGACAAACAAACATCAGGGCCCCCTGCCTCTACCTGCCCTCCTGCCTTCACAAGAGCCAAAAGAGATACACCCCAACATTGGGTTTTACCAGGCTTCAGTGGAGGCTACTGTGGAGTTCATATGTGACATCTCTCAACACCAAACACTCTAGGCAGGGGGGAGGGGCTGGTGGGGAAGGCCTTATCTTATTCAGCCCAAAATTTCATAGCAGGACCAAGGGTTTGGTCCCAATGAGCATGGAAATTCAGGTGTGGCATAATCCTCAGCCCCACCGATGAGCTTCCAAGAGTTCAACAAAGCAACTGACCCAGCCCTAATCCCAAATACCAACAGCAAACCACATCCTAACCCAAACCCTTTCAGACCCTTATCCTCTTTGCTAACTCCACAACCATCTGAATTCCAGCCCAGTACTCATCTAACCCTATGCTAATACCAAATAAAATAACAAAATAACCTATACATTTACCTCCAATCAATCCGTACTGCCTTCAGCCCTAACTTTGACTCCAATTCCAACCTCACCCTAGGTCAAAGCAAAGGAAGGGTCTCTGGAGAGAAAATCACCACTGCTCCACAATCTGGAGGCCTTGACCGACAGCTGTCTACAATTTGTAACTTGAAATGTGTCTTGAACAACTGTCCTCCGGGTTTAAAACCTGATAGGAGACTATTGCCATTATTAAAGGATTTAATGCCCAGAAATCTATTTGGAAAGAATCAGACCTTAGAAATCCATAGCTGAGAAATAGAGGCATTTTAGTTATTTCCTCTGCAAACAGCAGACTGGGATGAAAATTCTTCTATCCCAAACCTTGGGCTGCCAGGAGTCATCGGGAAATGGGATTATCTTCAATTTATAAATGTTGAATAACTGCCAGCTTCTAAGGAGAGAGGAGATAAGTAGAAGAGTCCAAAGGAGAAACTAGATTTTTTTTAAAGAGACCCCAGCATGTTTCGTTCTGACTTAGTGTCTGGCCTTCTCCCCACCCTGGAAGGCTGGTTAGGGGTGCCCAGCCCATGGCCCAGAGGCTAAGAGCCTGAATGAGGGGCAGGGAAGGTGGGGTTTCAGAGCATGAGGCCCGAGCTAAGTCCCAGAGTTGTGTTCTGTAGGAGAAGGCAGAGGTCAGTCTGGAAATGTGATTCCAAAGTGGGCTGTCAATCAGGGAAATAAGACAAATAACTGAGGCTGAGACACAAAGCCCAGGGGCGGGATGGCTGGAGCAGGGAAGGCCAGAAAGAGAAACTGCAGGTTGGGGCAGGCCAGTTGGGGGATGGGGGAGGCAGTCTGGAGAAATTCCAGGATCCAGGTGCCAGTACCCCACCCAAGCAGGTTTTACATCCTAACAGCACAAGTTTGCATGGAAAAGCCAGATTCCTTTTTCAATCACACTTCCCCCCCCCCCCCCCCCCCACCGACAAAATTGGAGAATATTTAGCAAGTCTAAAAAAGTTTCTAGAAGCGAATTAAAATTAACTACAACCCCTAGGGGCGCCTGGGTGGCTCAGTCGGTTAAGCGTCCGACTTCAGCTCAAGTCACTATCGCCCCGTCCGTGGGTTCGAGCCCCGTGTCGGGCTCTGGGCTGATGGCTCGGAGCCTGGAGCCTGCTTCTGATTCTGTGTCTCCCTCTCTCTCTGCCCCTCCCCCATTCATGCTCTGTCTCTCTCTGTCTCAAAAATAAATAAACGTTAAAAAAATTTTTTTAACTACAACCCCTTGACTTGGGTTACAGTCATTTAAAGGGGGCAATGTGACTAGCACTTCATCATTTCAAGAATTTGTCCTCTTACCTTCCAGGCTTAGTTGCTAACATCTAGAAGAAAACAGCTTCTGCTCTCTTTCTTCGTCCAAGAGGACAAGACCTCCTGACCAGAAATCAAGGCACAGCTGAGGCTGACTGAGCAGATGCTATTCCCTGCACTGGAAGGGAGGTGGGGGTCCGTTCAGAAGATGCGTGCTGGTTGTCTCCCGCGTGGCGGCGCTGTGCTGGCCCCGGGGTTACAGCCTGGCACATACCACCCCTTCTCTGGGCACTTCCACCTCCTGCAAAGGCTACCGATGGTCCCCAGGCCAGCTTCCTCCGTGTATCACTGACACACCCCCGTGTGCACCCACTCCCATACTCCCACACCACAGCATCACACGGGTGCCTGCACCCTGGCAAATACATTCGCGGACGCACACAATCATTCACGCCGATGTCCTCGCTTGCACGCTCACATCACAGCGACATACACTTACACGCTCAAAGACTACACACGCACACGCATGCCCTCGGACACACTCTCACACATGCCGTCACTGATGAGCACACACTAGGCAGTCACCTGCTCCTTCTTTTGTGCTCCCTTGTCCCCTGGAGAAAAGTCAGCAGGTGGCATTTAATATAATTAATTATATAATGTCACTCACCCACCTCTCTCAGCCTGGATGCTTCCTAAGTTCACTCCGGTAAAGCCCACCTTCCTGCACAGTGCCTGGCACATGGTAGGTGTCGACGGTGTTCACTGCATGAGCCATGACCCGCTCCTAGACACCCCCTCTCTCTCAGGCTGGAGTTACAGCTGGGAAAACAAAATTCTAGGGAGCTCGTCAGAAAACTGGCAGGTGCTACAGCAAGTGTCTCCCAGCTCAGCTCTCCCCTGTGCCCCGTCTGGGGTAGACACAGGCGGACAGCACCCAGCCGGCAAGCCTTCCCTGCTCCTGCCACCCCTCCAGGTGACATCACCACAGGTCCCACCCTTGGCCTCAAGGAGCCGGAAATGGGGTTCCTCGGCCCTCGGAAAGTTGACCAATGCCAGGAAAGAGGGATGTACTCACCAGTTGCATGCAGGACTCTGGATAAACCTGAATGGTTGAGAAACTCAGAAGTGAAGAGAGCTGGGGCAGGACAGGATGAGACAGGACAGGGTGGGTCCTGCAATATTTGGGAGAGCAGACAGAAAAGGCGCCTCAGGAGAGGCAGACCAAAGCCTCACACAGTCACCTTGCCCTTTCTCTTGCTCAGTCAGCAACAGACCACAACCAGGGCCCAGACTGGATACCAAACTAACAGCACAGGCTCCCATCCCTATCCCTATCATGATGAACATACCATACTAGCAGTAGGATAGTCCATTCTACACACACACACACACACACACACACACACAGCCTGCAGAGCTAAGGCAGGTCCAGGATACGGACCTTGGCCTGGCAGTGGGGGATCAGGGCTCAGAGCAGGGGAGAAGGTGGGCTGGGGTAGGGCTGTGGCCGCTTTCTGTGGTCAGAGCTGCAACTCTGAGCTCCTAAAAAGAGCTTCAGGTTTGGGGAAGGAGAGAGGACTTGGGGGATGGGGAGAGGGCATCTCTGATCAGATTTGGCCATTATCACACATCCCTGATGCTGTGCCCCATCATGGGACTCCCCCCACCTCTCCCGGGGCCCCCATCGCACAAGCACAACCCTGGAGAGCAGGGTCCAAACACCCCTCGGTGAGGGGCTCAAGGATGGGGGAACCAGGACACGCTCTCCTCCTCACCCCACAAATACCGAATCTCCCTTTTGCCGTCTACAGGGCCAGCGTCAGGCATGACCTTTGCTCCTTGGTGCCGCCTCCTTCACCACCCACCGCCAGCCTGCTCACCACCTTGGGGCCATTAGCATTTTTAAGGTTCTTATTCCCATACACATCCTGCCCTGGGATTGTCTCTTCCTCGAGGTATTAGCACCTTCCACTTGCCTTTTATCACCCCAGCCCCGCCTGCCTGGGGTCAGCCTTCAATCCACAAGCGTCTGGGGAAGAGCCAGGAAGCCTGCTCACACTCCTTTCACAGTTCATCCCTTTCCGTCGGAGGCATGTCCTGAGGTCCCGAGCCCCCTCCCACCTTTTCTCCCTTCCCCCCCACGAGAGGTGTTCCCATAATCAGTAGGCATCAGTCGGCTCTAATCAACCCCCTGTTTTGACTATTTTAGCAGCAATAAAAGGGCCATAAAGAGAAAGTCAGTGGGCCCTCTAGGAGCATGGATCTCCTTTGCTGTGATATAATGAAAAACACCAAGTGCTTCCTCAGAGCCCTAAGTGACAGCGTGGCAAGCAAAGCTATTGGAGGAAGCCTAATTATGCTATAAATTAAAGGCCTTTTTTTTTTTACCCAACATTATGACCTTTAATAAGATTGTTTTTACAACCGGCTGTCAATAAATCATGCAGGAGCACCAGTAAGAAGCATTCTCCGAGAACTTCTGCGAATTTCATTAGCTGCAGTTTATTTGGTTTTGGCGAGCTATGATGTTTTTTAAATCTCAAATTAAAGGCTCTGAACCATAAAAGCTAATTCAGAAAAGTTCCTGTTTCAGCCTCTGAAAACAAGCTTCCCTAATTGCAGAAATTAGCTGAGATGTGGCCAGGCCAGGAGGTCATTAGCTGGGAAGCAATGACAAGTGGCTGGGACTTCACCAGGCCCAGCAGCCACGAGCCCCCTAAAAACCTAAAGGTGCCAGTCCCAGGGGACAGCTGGCCCTACAGTGGCCGGCTCTGGGAGGTCCTCGTCCTGAGGACTACTGATGTCAAAAGGGACAGGCCAGCTCAGCTACTGGGGCAGGAACGGCCCCAGCCAGTGTTCTTAGGCCAACAGATTGGGAATCCACAAAGCCGTTTAACCCGCCGCTCAGAACTCCCCACCCGAGCTTTCTTGACTTCAGTTCTTGTCCTCCTCAGAACACTAACATTGGCCATATCAGTGTTATAAGCTTCCTGAAAGATATATAAGGAGAATATATAAAGAATAGGACATATGGGTGGCAAATTCAGAGGCATCGCCATGACAAAGGAGTGCACACAGTGAGCAGAAACATGGCCAATGGTGTGAGGTCTGCTGCCCACCTCTTAAGAAAGCAGGTGAACCTGCTATATGCCACACGCAGCTGGTGCCTGAGTACAGACTTACATCAGAAAGCCTGCGTTTAAATTCCAGCCCTGCTATGAATTATGGAACCTTGTGTGGCATGTACAATTAAGATTGTGAAGCCAGACAGACCTTGTTCAAATACTGGCTTCAGGACTTGCCAGCCAAGTGACCTTAGGCAAAGTATGTCATCTTTCTGGGCCTCAGTTTCCTCCTCTGTAAAATGGGGATAGTCTCAGTAGTCTCCCCAGAGCATTGTTTTGAGCAAGAGGAAGCAGAGGCAGAGACAGGGCTGCTGTCTATCGGCTCTCGATAAACACCAGCTGGTGACAATGGTAGTAAGAAGGACAACAGCATTTCCTCCTGGGTCTCAGCTTCACCCCCTACAAAAAGGGGGCTGGATCTGAAGGATTTCTAAGGCCACTTCCATCATGGAGTGGAAGTGACTCGAAGAGATGTAAACTCTCCTGCTTAAACCCTTCAAAGACTTCCCATTACCCACAGAATGAAGTCAAAGCTCCTCAGAAAGAGCCCGTATGCTTGGATCCCTGCTGCCCACTCCACCCCTCCCCCACTGTCCCAGAGCTCAAGAGAATTTGATGCGCAATAGCCCCTGCCTCTGGGCTCAGGTACACAGTCTCCTCTCTGCCTAGAATCCCCCTGGAGCCTCTTCACCTGGCTAAGACCTTCTCCCAGACCCCCAAAGTCACTTCTCCCAGGAAGCTCCCTACCCTCAGCCCTCCCCCCCCATTCCCACAGGATCTACTTGTAACACCTGCTACTTCTATCAGAGACATCATCACCCCACACTGATGGTTTTGTCCAACCCGCACCCTCACCTAAGTAGGCAGCAAAGACCATATTGATTTGGGTCCCCAAATCCCAAAACCATCCTTGGCATATGATATGCCCTTAAAATATTTGTCAAAGGAACGTTCATGAAATAGCATTCAGGGACAGAAATCTAGCAAAAATGGTATGCAGAAATAGATGAAGTTATTTTGTCAACAGACATTTGAGTTGTAACTAGGAGTTAGGTTTTTTTTAATCTTAACGAAGTAATTATACTGAAGATCGTCAGAAAACGAAACTTTAATACCTCTTCCCGTAGTCTTACCATCTGTTCATCATCTCTCTTTTCTCAGAGAACGAGGAGGGCAGACGGAGTCGAGATGAGACCTCATAGGGTGAGGCTGGGTCAGAAAGGATCGCCTTTGAGAACCAGGAGACACAGAGGCATGCCCTGGGTGGGTTCCATTCTCCTCGCCCCCAACTCTTTCCCTCCACGCTCCCCAACCTGCCCAACTTCCACAGCCCAGGATTCCTTTCTCCTAGGGGAGAAACATCAGTGGTTCTAAAATTTCCGAATGAAAACCATCCGTGAAGTCGTGCGTGGGAAATGAAATGCCAGCACAAGGGCGTCAGTGACTGTGGAGAAATCATGGCATCTACACTCACCTGGGCTTCCTTTGGTCTGCCTCATTAATCAGCTCCCCAGGTCATAGGGGTGTCTCGCCTCAGGCTCACAGGTCTGGTTTTTGTATAATACACATTTCCCCCAGTTTTTATTTCATCTGCTTTTTTCAAGCAGCCTTTCCATTATTTCTGAACATTTGAGTTAAAAAAATGTAAATTACAGACGCCTGTGGATTGACGTAATGTGAAAAGAAGGCGGCTGTTTCCCCTCCCTCCAAACAGGGACCATGGTTTTTAAAACTAATAAACCCCTTAAACCTCATGAAGCCCACTTCAACCTTTTTAAATGGCTATTTTCAGAAAGGAAAAGGGAAAAAGAAGAAGCCAGGAAACATGTTTGGGGCAATGCCTTGGCAGGAGGGGGAATGACCCCTGCCAGGGCAGATGGCATCTGCCCCTCCCTCAGGTCCAAGGTGGCAGCCCATGGAGAATCTGGGAGGGGAAAGCCTCCCACTCGTGGAAGAGCCTTGGAAGTCCTCATAGAAAGGAGAGACTGAACGGACAGACACAGGAGACAGGAACTTCATGGTACAGAGAGGCTCTGGAGAAGGTGGGAGCAGAGGGATTGAGAGGGACATAGGAGGGATCAGTTTTGATACCCAAGTTGGGATAGTGAGTGGGAGGGCACTGGGAGGAGAAAAGGGTGAGGAAGGTGGCCTGGCCGGGAAGGAAAGTCAACAGGATCTGCCTTTTCTAGAAACAGGAATTGAATGTGGAGGAGACTATGAAGCTGGGAATCATGGGTGGAGCAGAGATCAGAAATAGCTCTAGGGAGACAACAAAAGCCACCTTTAAAAACTGATCCCACCTCTAGTGTGTGCAAGACTCTCCTATTTTTGCCACTCAGTGAGGGTCCCACTCAGTAACCACTAGAGACAGAGTCAAGGGTCACTTACCTTACCCCAGAGGACTCTGGCTGACTGTCTACTCAGGCATTGGGTCCTGCTCTGCCCGTAGCCCTGAATTAAATGCTTGGCAGAGAAACACACAGAAGGCATCCAGCAACATTCATAGAATGAATGAATGAGCTAACACACGAATGGATCAATGAATGGGTGAAATGACCGTCTTCGAAGCAACTGTAATCCTTCTGGAAAGAAGTACAGGTGCCTCTCTTCCAAGCGTACCAGAAGTATGCCCCAGAACAAGCCTACCATGTACAGCTGCACAGGTACTAGGGATCCAAATCAAAAATTTCCCTCCCAAAGTGACCTCTCATTCAGAAAGCAAAAGTTCCTAGGAACAGCTGAGAAGTCTCTCTCTTGCTTTTTCTGTCTCTTCTAGGTTCAACAGGTTGGAATTTCAAAATCAGAGAAGGACCAGCAAAGTTGATTTGGAAGTGCCCCAGGGAGAGGCTGGTGTGAGCCACTCTGCATTTGCCACATGGGCTGATGATCCTCCCCAGCTTCCTGAGGGATGGCATCAGCTCTTACAATTTCTGAGGGTGAAACGGGTCTTTGGAGTTTCTGGATTTGCCTCCCGGACACAAGGAGATTCCCAGCAAATCCGCTATTTACACTTGTAAATGGAAGTGTTTCGCTTCTGTTCTGGTTTGGTTTGGAAAGAATTTCTCTAATGCTTCCACCTCCCGAACCATCGAACCATCGAGTAGGCTTTAAAAGTATCACGCTTAGCCCTTCCCTACCACACCCACACCAGAGGGCATGGCTAGGGTCCTCCAGGGGGAAATGCTTCTGTACCCTAGGTCCCTGGGATTCGTGCCTCCTTCTCAGCAGTTGCAATGGAGGGGCTAGATGAAGGGGAGATCACCCTTCGAATCAGCCAATGTCCCTTCCTCAGCTGAAGTCAAGGAGATGTGAATGGGTTGCCAGTCAAAAGGCAGATATAAGTGTCCCCCACGATTTGAGCTGGATGAGGGAAGCACACGCTTCATCACTGTCATTCTACTCTGGCTTATAATTTAGGGAGCAGAGGATACGTTCTCATGGAGCTCAAAATCTCGAGCTACAACTCTTCAAGCTAAAAGTACGATCACTTAAAAAAAAAAATACGACTGCTTATCAACTTTATGCACCTCCTATTTAGATGTGAAAAATGCTCCAGAGGGAAGTTTCATGAGCAAAGGCCAGAATTTACTGCGTATTTCCCACAAATAGGGCTCACTGGTTTGTTCTGCGAGAAAGAAAACCCAGAGGACCCACCCAGCAGGCCTCTCGGGCAAAACAGAATCTAAGCCAGATTAAAAAATCCACTTCAGGACTTTTTTATTGCTGGGGTGGGCTGGAGAACTGTCAATGGGCAGGAAAATAGCACATCTGGAATGTGGCTCTGTCCCCTTGATGGCTGGTATAACTCAACTTGTATGTCAGATCTTTTTTTGTTCTTTCTTTCTTTCTTTCTTTCTTTCTTTCTTTCTTTCTTTTTTTAATGGCCAAGATTTATCTGGCTTCTACTCATTTTTTAAGTCCAGGGTGAATACGATGGTTGAATTCTCTACGTTTACATTTGTGTAAATTAAAAGTCGTATTTCACTACCAGGCTGGTCTCTTGCTTGTCTTCAAGGTGAAAATGGCAAAACTAAGCGCTATGATCCAAGGCGCTGATTACCCTTCTCACCCAGAAGATACTAAAAGAGAAAGATCTTGTGATTTTCTTCACTGAAGCTATATCCCCTTTGTGCCTTTATAAAATCTGGTTCTGGAAAAGTTGGCGCCAAGATGCTCAAACTGAAAGTAGAATTTTGGATTAATTTAGTCAGTCATGTTCTGACTGTGGCAACAAGAGGCTATTATAGGCCTTTTTTTGCAGCAAGCAAATTGGTTTGTAAAGTTGATAGAGCCATTTTAACTCCTAAAGGGATTTGAGAGGAAAGTGAGCGGACCCTTCTGGAGACAGTGGTCTATTGCTTTTTCGTCCAGGGGCTGATATCAGTTTTGACCATAAGGGAATGCCTTTTTCGTGGAAGTCCACACTTGGCATTTGCTCTTAAGTTAAAAGCAAGAGCAATGTAATAAACGTTTGGTAACAACCCCCCACATACTTAGATTTATTGGCTAGTTAAATCTTTAATGGTTAAAGTTAAAAACCTTTTATTTCAATGGCCTGGGGATTTGCACAGCTGGAAAGTTGCATTTTAATATATTCAAATTGGAATAGAAAAGCCAAAATTGACCAGGACATTGACTGTGTTTCTTGGATACTCCCAAACTCGTAGTAAGCAGATGGCAGCCATGGCCTTGCTGTAGGTCTACCCTCCTCACCCCAAGCCAAGCCTGAAGGGGAAAGAAGAGAGGGGAGAAGGAGGCATGCGCTGCAGGGACCCGTGGGGCGGGCTCCCTTCCTACCTTCACTCACCTGCTTCACTCACCTTGTTCTCTACCCAAGTAGTTGAGAAATCACAGAGCATCTATTCTCTGGCTCTGCCACCCAAGTGGCCCATATTGGTTGGGTCATGCCCTACCAGTTTTGCCCTTCTGGAAACTCAGCTGGTGGCATGCGAAAGCAGTGGCAAAGGGACTGGGGCACCTGAGTTGATGGGGGTTGATAACATGATAAAGGGAGATGGGGGAGAATGGACTATCAAGGCATAAGGACAGTACAGCGTCTGAGAGGTGAAAGTGACGGCAGGGACAGGGGGTGGTGCTGGTGACAATTAACCAAAGGAGGGAATTTCAAATTGCTTTCCATGAATTATCTCATGGATTCTGCAATTTGGTACTATTTTACTCTCCTTTTACAGATAAGGAAACTGAGGTATACAGAGGCTGTCCGAGGGAGGGGCGCCTGGCTGGCTCAGTCAGTAGAACACGCAACTCTTGATCTCAAGGCTGTGAGTTCAAGCCTTGAACTCTCTTGAGTGTAGAGAGTACTTAAAAATAAATAAAATCGTAAAAAAAAGAGGTTGTCTAAGTTCATGTTGTTAGAAAAAGGTGGAGCCAGGATTCAACACCAGGCAGTCTCACTCGAGAGCCTGCAACCCTAAAAGCCTGCAACCCTCAAAGAGTGAAGGACGGGGACGCCCAACGTCTTGGAAACTAAGGAGCATGAGTGTTACAATCACCAGTAAAGCAGAACCAGTAAGGATTATCTCTGCTGCTTTCGGGACACATGAAAATGAAGAAATCGTCATCCTCACGCACAACTCACAAATGCACACTGTCACTTCACCCGTCAGCTCTTCAGGTACCTTAACCCAGAGACAAAGACGTTCTGACAAAGAGGTTATGCGCTCATCTGCTGACTTCTTGGGCACTTGCTGCAGAGACACAGAGACATCATGGGACCAGTGCTCTCACACAGGTGCACCACCAATCAGACTTACGTCTTCTGGCATCACATACTCACACACATTTGTGCATGCCACAGGGTATTCCTGGATGATCCCTTGGGACTCAGCGCTGACATTATTTCTCAGATGACAGACTACCGTCTGTCCTGCTGACAGTGATCCACCTGGCCCACGGTGGATCCTGAAGGACGAAGGATAAAGCATGCGGATCGCACTGCCAGGAATATAAGATGATCCAAAGGCCCCCAGGACAAAGTAGAAATAAATAGGACCATCTACCCACCACTTCCAATCCCCATCCCAAGAGCCCTGAGCTGTCACCTAGAGAAGGGTCAACCCAGCCTTTGCTAGTGACCTTTGTCAGGAGGAGGTTAAAGCTCGAACCCGGGACTTTAGTCACCAATAGTTATCTCAGCATCCAGGATGAAGGCTGAAGGCACGGGGGTCGGATCACTCTTCTTAAGTATACTTGATTGCTGGGTCCCAAGGAGAGAAGATTCTTGATGGAAAATGCCAGGCTCCCAGTGAATTTTCTAGTCCTGAAACACTAATATTTCTCATATGGAGGCTCACAGACGTTCACAGGGTTTTCAATTTCAAGGCCATTTTGGTTTTTTATGGGGTTTGATGTTCTCTGCACAAACATAGGTTTAATAATTGACAGAGTGCCAGGCTGCCCATTTTGGCACTTACAGGCCTGCCGTTCAGGACAGTGAAGCCACTCAGTTCATATGGCCCACAAAGCCACGACAGTCTACTGCCTGGCACAGAGACCTTGCCAATTGCAGGAAGTTGGGAAATAAAAGAAACGTTTCAAATAAAAAGATGTCAATTTAACAGCCAGGGACCTGGAAACAGATGTTCCTTGCATAGTCGGAGAGCCGCCCACCCGCCCGCCCATCCGTCCTCCGGGTTTTCAAAGTCACTTCTTGTCAGGTGCCCTGGTTAAGAGGGAGAATTAATGAGCTGTGCTCCATTTTACGGCTGCCGTCTGATGTGGGAGCCGTGTGCGGAGTGCTCCGCGGACAGGCCAGCCCGGCCCCCAGCCCTTCCTCCAGCAGCTCAGCTTGGATCAAAGCGGAGAGCAGCTCAGCTTTTATAGCAAAATGATTAAAACCACGTGGGGCTTGTTTCCTCACACGTGACCTCCCGTCAAAGTGCAGAGTAGGGAGCGGAGGAAAGGTGAACCCAGGGGTCTCCAGGCCGAAGGAAGGGTAGGACCCGGGAGGCAGACACCACAGAGAATGAGCACGGCCATCTATATGCATGTGCACACACTCACAAATAATGCCTTTTCCCTGCAAGTTGAAACCTGGCCCCAGAATGAGCAGCCAGAGGACCTAATTAGCCCAGTTAGCTGGGAGCACTTAGCACCATAGATAGATAGATAGATAGATAGATGATAGATAAATAGATGATAGATAGATAGATTCCTAGCTATCCATTTACTCCTAATCCTTGTTAGAAAGTACACTGGATTGCACTGACAAAGTAAGTCTCAAATGTCCCTGCTGTATCTAGACAAAAAATTTCTCATCCATTCTTGGATGGATGCTTGTCTTTGGCAATTCCACTGCACCTGAACATCAGAACTCCCCTGTGGTAGGTAGCCCCCCTTCTTATAGCTCAGTTGATTCCCCCAGCCTGGTATTCATGTGTAATCTCCTCTTCAAGTGAGCAAGGACCGGATTTAGTGACTTGTCTCTAGCAAGCAGAATGAAGCCGAGGTAATGAGATGTCCCTTCCAAGATTATGTTATTAAAAGACGGTGGCTTCCTTGTTGGGCTCATTTACTCTGAAGGAAGCCAGCTGTCATGGCGTGAGCTGGGCTAGGAGGGGGCCCACATGGCAAAGCACTGAGAGAGACCTCTTACCAGCAGCCAGAGAGGAACTGAACCTTGCCAGCAGCCGCAAGAGTGAGGTTAGAGGCAGACCCTCTCCCAGTCGAGTCTTGAGACTATGGCCCCGGTCACCTTGATGGCAGCCATCTGAGATACCCTCAGCTGCACCTGAATCCTTGGCCCACAGAAACTAAGCGATAATAAATGACTATTGTTTTAAGGTGCTAAGTTTGGGCTAATTTGTTAGGCGCCTTAAATGACTAATACACCTACCTTGGCTCCTCCTCCACACCTGAAAATCACACGCCCTTCAATCTTGGCTCCTCCCTGAGATACTCCTGTGCAGCCAGGCGTAATTTACAGCAATCTTTACGTGGGGCTTCTACACCATCAGCCCCACTGCGGCCTTTAGCTCTCTGAGCTCATCCCAGTCACCCTGGCCTCCTTGTTGTGACTTGAACGCACCAGATATGCATCCACTTCGGGGCCTTTGCACTTCCCCAGGGCTTACCTTCCCTCCTCCTTAGAGTCTTTGTTCAAACATCACCTTCTCAGGTAGGCCTTTCTTGACTAATCTGCTTAAAAAGGAAATCTCTTCCACCCCACCCCCAGAGCTTCCTACCCACCCTCTTCCTGCTGAATTTTTGCCATAGTCTTTGCCATCATCTAGCATACTACATCTTACTAATTTTATTTCTTGTTGGACCCCTCTCTCCCCTAGACCAAAGGCAGGGATTTTTGGAATTATTGTCTGTTTCGTTCGCCCCTTCATTCCCAGTGTCTAGAACCCTGCCTGGAACATTTTATAGGCATTCGATAAAGACTCACTGAATAAATGAGTGAATGGGATAGTTCTCCCATGTTCTTTAAGTTTATTTGTTTTGAGAGAGTGTGTGTGTGTGCAAGCACGGAGAAGGGGCAGAGAGAGGGGGGGAGAGAGAATCCCAAGCAGGTTCTGTGCTGTCATCTCAGAGCCCAACACAGGGCTTTAGCCCACGAACTGAACCATGAGATCATGGCCTGAGCTGAAATCAAGTGTCAGGTGCTTAAGTGACTGAGCCACCCAGGCGCCCCCAGTTCTCCCATTTTCTAACCATTTTCTAACCACCTGGCTGTCTCCTAAATACGTATTGTCATTAGTCCTCCTAACAACTCCACAAGGTTGACATTATTGTTTTTCATTTTACAGAACGTAAAACCTGAGGCCAGAGGATGCTGCATTATTCAAGGTCCTGCAGCTAATACGTGGGAGTACTAGGATTTGACCCTCCTACATTCATTTCTCTACACTTCTTCCATGGCACTGGCTAACTGTTTACAGTTAACCAAGTGCTTTCCAAAGCAATGATCTCATCTAACCTTCACGATAACCCTGCGAAAAAGGCACTAAAATTATTATCTCCATGTTGACAGAGATGGAAATCGAAGCTCAGAGAGGTTAAGGCATCTGCCTTAACAGAGCAGAGCCAGCGCAGAATTTCTCTGGCTCATAAAAAAGACATTGACTGAGCCGCTTCTGGGTGCCAGACACCATGAATAATAGCACCGGGTCCCCCTCAAGGCCTCTGGCTCTCCACTCTCCCCAGTCCTGTGGGGCTCTGTGTTGGCCACTGCAGTGTGGTGAGTACGTACTCAGGGTAACCACAGATAGAAGATTTTTCTAAATGTCAATTTGTGTTGTTCAGACACGGCCTGAAGGCGGCTGATCTGAAGGGAGACTGACAGGTGAACACTGAGGTCTTGGGGAAGGGAACCAGAAGAGATGACAGAGAAGGGGATTTTTCAAGATGGAGCCAGAAGATGCATTAAGCCAAAGGAGGTTGAGGTAGCTGAGCTTTTTAAAAATCCTCTTTTATCCTTATTCCTCATTCCCATCCCCCCGCAGGGAGCCACGTTAAGGCATTTGTTGTGTATGGATCTCTTGGTTCATGCCTTTGCAAAATGCTTAGCTTTCTTTTTGGGCATTCAGTCTTCTCCACCTAACGCAAATGTTGTACAGCTCCCTCTGCCTTTTACTCATCCGCTCAGCACTGTTTAAAGATCCATGCATGTTAGTGAGCGTACATCTAACCCGTTGCTTCTCACTGCGAGGTAATACTCCATGGCGTGTAGCTACCACCTCTTACTATCCACCTCCACGAGGATGACCCCCCACCACGGCAATACCGTCGCGCACGTCCCTGCCACACCCCGCCCGGGCCTGTGTGAGTGGACTGCTGGCACGTAGGGTAGAAACATCTTCATTCAGTAGTGCCCGCGTGCTGTCCTGATACACTCCTACCAGCATGACACGCACGTTCTTGTACCTCATACCCCTCCCAGCACTTGGTGTCATCCAGCCTTCCAATTTCCACCAGCCCGATAGCTATAAAGTTTATATCTCATTATTTCTTTAATGCGCATTTCTCTGATTATTAATGAGTTCGAGCAACCCTTCATTTGCTTGTTGGCCTTTTAGGTTCTCTTGAGTGGACTAATCGGATCTTAAGTGGAAGGAGGGAGATTAGTCCACAAAACTGACCTGGATTCCTGGAAAAGGGGGAAGGGATGGGAGGTCTCCAGGCATAGGAACCACAGATGCTCAGGCAACACTTCGAACCGGAAAAGGCTTCCAGGTGAACAGTATGGGCCTCAGCCATGGGGTTTTCCTTGAAAACCATCTTTTTTTTTTTAATTTTTTTTAACGTTTTTTATTTATTTTTGAGACAGGGAGAGACAGAGCATGAACAGGGGAGGGTCAGAGAGAGGGAGACACAGAATCTGAAACAAGCTCCTGGCTCTGAGCTGTCAGCACAGAGCCCGACGCGGGGCTTGAACTCACAGACCGCGAGATCGTGACCTGAGCCGAAGTCGGCCGCCCAACCAACTGAGCCAGCCAGGCGCCCCGAAAACCATCTTTTTACTTTCTCCAAAATACAGGACAGAACATAGAAAACAGGCTGGCTCAGAAGGGGAGAATGGAGTTGGCCAGGAAGATAGAAGCTGAATTCAGTCAAAGCATATGTCCTGGAAACTTAAATTGGATTCTGCTAAAAGGAAGCATTTCTGTTATTTTAAAAGACAGAATCAAGAGACTGAGAGGCAATCCGTGATGTGAGAAAAGATTTTTGCAGAATAAATATATGACAAAAGACTCAGATCCAGAATATATAAAGAACCTCTACAAACCAGTAAGAAAAAGACAAACCGCTCAATAGAAATATGGGCAAAAGACTTGAACAAGCTCTTCACAAAAGAGGCTATACAAATGGCCAACAACCATATGAAAATGTGCTCTGACTTCTTCAGGAATCAGAAATACAAAATGGAGCATCGATTTGAGTTACCACTATTACACCCACTAGTGTGGCTAAAGTGAAAAAGAGAAGCCAAATGTTGGATGGAACACAAATTGGCATATCCTCTTTGGAAAGCTAGTCAACAATATCTTCTAAAGCTGCTCCTTGAGCATGTATAAACCCTTTGCTCAAAAACTCCATCCTAGGTACATATCCAACAGAAATGCATTCTCCAAAATACACACACAATAGTGCTCATAGAGTCACTATCCATAACATACAACAACTGGAAACTACCCAAAGACCCCTCAACCATTGAAAAGATAAGTAATTGTAGTATATTCACATAATGAAATAATACACAGCAACAAAAATTTAAACAATCAGGGCACTTGGGTGGCTCAATTGGTTGAGCGTCCTACTCCTGATTTCAACTTGGGTCATGATCTCATGGTTTGTGAGTTTGAGCCCCACACTGGACTCTGCACTGACAACAAGGAGTCTGCTTGGGATTCTCTTTCTCCACCCCACTCTTCCCCGTTCGCTTGCTCTCTCTCTCAAAATAAATAAACATTTTTTTAAGTTTAAAAAAATCTTTCATGGGTACCTGTTGCCTCGCTCTGGCACCATACTGACAAATCAGGCATAGGAGACGCACAGGAGGGGGGAACTGGCAACAGGCTATGGAAACATCACATATAAGAACAGATGCTGGGGTGTCTGGGGCTTAGTTGGTTGGGCGTCAGACTTCAGCTCAGGTCATGATCTCACAGTCCACGAGTTCGAGCCCCGCATCAGACTCTCTGCTGACAGCTCAGAGCCTGAAGCCTGCTTCAGATTCTGAGTCTCCTCTCTCTCTGCCCCTCCCTGGCTCATGCTTGGTCTGTCTCTCTCTCAAAAGTAAATAAAGATTAAAAAGATTCAAAAAAAAAAAAAAAACAGATGTTCACCCTGCCTTGCTTTGTGAGCAGAGTACAAGTGAGTACACAGTCAGTGCGTACCTCATGAGATTTCAGAGAACAAGATAGGAGTGTCCTAAACGTGGGGAGGGCTCTACCAAGAACCAAGTGCTTTGTGTATTTTATCCCACTCGTGCCCCTCTGCAGCTGAGTGAACTGAGATCCTTATAGGCAACATGAGTTGCCTGAGGCCATACTGCCTGTAAGCCCCAGAGCTAGATCTGGTCCTCGGGTCTCCTAGCTTAAGTTTCCTTCTCTCAGACCACATTACCAGCTTGATCTGAGCCACAGCAATCAGGGGAGCACCCCCCCTCCCCGCCCCAGGGAGGAACAAATTACACAGACGTTGAAGGATGGAGATGATTCATGAGAGCAGACAATGGAGGAAGCCAGAGCGTATGCTATGGCAGGGAAATGCCAAGTCCAGGAGCTTACAACCTTATCTGGAATTCAGCTTCCTACAGAGGAGCTGCTGGTGGTTCTCTCAGGAGACAGGCAGAAAGAATGACCAGGGGAGTGCAGCTGACCCACCCCCGCCCCAGCCCTCGCTGTCTTGCCCCTTCTGTAAAGCCCTAGAAGTCTCTCCTCCCAAAGGCTCTCTGTGCCCCCAGATTTATTTTGCTTTCTTTCGCTAAATCAAACTTTATCAGACAGTTTTACTATCAGCCGTTAAACCAAAATGTGTTTGTGCAACAGTAAACACCTTGTTACTGCAGGGAAGGATTACATAAACAACAGTGGAGACGAGGCCTGACTCACTGTACCCAGGAGCCCGCGGCCCTCAGTGGGGATGGAGGAGGGCAGACTGGAGGGCACTGCGGGGCACCTCGGAAACTGAGGGCAAGGGGAAGGGTCCACACTCTGCTCTGGGGCATCTGCTTTCACCAGAATGGAATGGCTGGCAACCATTTCTCCAGTCAGAGGCTGACAGGCATGTCCTCTAGAGATCCCAGAAGGTACACGGACCCTCCCCAGAGCACTGGGGGAGTAAGCAGACAGGGAGGGATGGCAGAAATGCTAGGCAGGAGGTGGGGGTAGTTGGTTTTGGATTAGAATCTCATGAGATGGGTCAGGTTGGGGGCTGGATCGGGGTGGAAATAGATGAAGGCCGGAAGGAGTCAAGAGAGGAGAGGGGGGAGGGCATGTTGTGGAGACAAGAGGGTAAGGAAGATCAGGGCAGTGGGGCCACCTGCTTGGGACTGAATTGTTGGCCAAGGAGTGGAGAGACAGGGGCCTCTTTTGGCATGATGGAGGCACAGGTGTTTAGACCAGCCCTGGCTGAGTGGCAGACAGAGACACTGGGGTGTGGGCCCAGAGGCAGGGACCTGTGGGCAGAATAACCAGTGAGGCTGCCCCTCTCACTGGGTCTGCCCAAGGCCTTCCCTCCAGGTGCCCTTCTCCCTCCCCTCTGCACACTCAAGACCCTCTCTTCATGGCTGCTCGCCCAGCCAGAGTCATGTGGCATAGGCTGTCTAAGGGACGTTAAGACTGGATTTAAGGAGGCCCCAAGAGCTGGATGGAACCCAAGGGAAAGTTGGAGAGAAGGTGAACAAACAGTTTACAGGGTTTTTTTTGACCCTACTAGACACCAGGCACCATTCTGGGAGCTTCTACACCACAGACACTACTTTGAGTCTTACACTCACATTCTGGAACAGAAATTATCTCCATATACCACATTGCCTGTTCACATTAATGACCTTATTCTTCTTATGCCACTACTACGAACAGTTATCATTTTATTGAGCACTCGCGATGTGGCCAGCATCCTGACCATATTTTTCCATTTAATCCTCCTATGTAGTTTATGAGACAGGCACCTTCATTATTCTTTTTTATAAATGGGGAAACCAAGACTCAAAAAGGTTGAGTTACTTGGCTGGGGTCACACACCTAGTAAATAGCCAAGTCAGAATCGGAGCCCAGAACTCTCTCATGCCAAAACCTGCGCTCTTCTTACCCGAATACGTGCTAAGGAAAGAGTCTGGAGAAAGGGGTAGCATGATGGGGGGCGGGGGTGGGGGGGAGTGCAAGAGGTGGCATACACGCAGAAGGGTTGGCCTGAGACACGAGGCACGTAGAAGCCTCTACTGAAGAAGAGAGAACAGTCATCCGCTTCACTCATAGCCCAAAGCAGTGGGGTGCTCCTGGGCTGGCATGACTCTAAGCTCCTTCCTCAGAGACTAGGATGTACTCTCAGGAGCCCTGGAAGCCTCTGGCCACTGCAGGCTCAGAGTCCTAGGCACCGTACCAGCTTCCTGAAGTCCTGGTCCGAGCTATTTGAAGCATAGAGGCTGTATCTCCCACTTCCCTCCAAGGTCCAGATCTCAAGCATCCCCTCATCCCTTTCTTTTGGCCTTCTTTTTTTTTTTTTTTTAAGTTTATTTATTTATTTTGAGAGAGAGAGAGAGAGAGAGATCCAGGGAGTGGCAAGGAGAGAGGGAGAGAGAATCGCAAGCAGACTCCAAGCTGTCAGTGTAGAACTTGCCTGACTCGGGACTCAAACCCATGAACCATGAGATCATGACCTGAGCTGAAACCAAGAGCCGGATGCTTAACGGACTGACTCACCCAGGCGCCCCTTTCCTTTGGCCTTCAAAGCTATTCCACAGGTCCTTCATCTCCCCACCACCATCCTACCTCATCCCTCTACCCCCTACCGCACACCGACCTATCTGCCAGGCCACAATCCTACAGCCTGAGGCCACACAACAGAGACCTAACCCCTGAGGTTGGTGTCACTTCAGAGCCCTGGATCACTGGGGCTGTAAGTCTTCAAGTCACCACAGTCTTTCTGCCCAGGTCCTGAGTACACACAGGCCACTGACCTCACTGACAATCCTGTCCCTTCTGAGGAGACCAGGGAATCCAACAAGCTTGGATCCTGGGGTCTGGACCCATGTCTAAGGCCACAAATCTCAGGACTCCACTTAGAAGAATCATAAGATAGCATTCAAGGGGACAGGGCCAAGGTCCCATGCTTAGTTTAATGCCTTGGTATCACTGTCTTGAAATTCTTAATGTTTTGATTTTTTTTTTTTTAAACAAGGAGCTCTGGATGTTGATTTTGCACTCAGCTCTGCAAATTGTAGAGCGAGTCCTGCCCAGCAGCACTAGTATTCCTATGGCTTGGACCCTCTTCTTGGGTTCCTTGGGCCAATTTCAGATGTAGGAAGCCTGGTGTGGGCAGGAGCCCCCCAAGCTGGACACTGCTAGCCTGGAAGGCAAATCAGGGCTAGCCCAGGAAAGGGCACAGATTGTTCTGTGGAGCTCTGGCATCTGGGGCTCCAGAGACAGCAGGAGGGGAGGAGAGAAGTTGTCATTTAGGGAAGAAGGTAAAAGAGAAGACAGACGGGCTTCCAGAAGCTGCAGCCACGGGAGCCAGGAAAATGAAATAGTCAGAGGTCGGGGAGCTCATCTCCAGGAGTCCTGGAACCACAGCAGCATGGCCAGCTGCAGGCACAGGGTTCCAGGCAGCATAGCAGAGAGTTTAGGCACTTCGGCTCAGGGCTGGTGGTCAGGGTCCAAATCCTACTCCGCCACTCATTAGGTGGGATCCTGCTACATGCAAGCTGGGTTTCCTCATTTGTAAGATAAAAATAATACCTATTGTGCAGAGTAAAAATTAGAGACAATGTAAGTACGGAACAATTTCTCAAATGTCTGCCACATGTCGGGCATTGTAACAGACATATGTCCCTTGGGAAGCCTCATTTAATTCTCAGTGTCAACCCATTAAGTGGATATTAAGGCTTCGAGAACAGGTCAGTGTCCAGGGTGGCAAAGCAGGTGAGAAGCAGAGATGAGGTTTAAAACCAGTTCTGTGGTTCTGTGAGCCTGTGCTATCACCCCTCTCTGTCAGGCAGCATGGCACTGAGCTGGGGGAGTTGTGTGTGGGATCTGTCAGTAGGAAAAGTATTCCAAGAGTAGATGACATAAAGGAGGTTCTTCCACCAACTATCATTTAAAGTCCCTCTTTTGGAAAAAAAAAAAATTCCTTTTTCTAAAAGGAAAAGTATAATTAGAGATCATCTATGCTGTCTCCATGGAGCCCGCCCCACCTCCCCACCATCCGCCACCCTGTCTGAGACAGAATTGAATAGAGGCCGCCATCATGTCTGCAGTGAAGCATGCTGGGATGCCTGCCAGCGACCCAGTCTCTCCCATAATCCCATTGCACTTACTGGCTTTTTTTCTAATGCTTTATGGAAGTATAACTTACATAGTGAAAGTGCAAACTTCGTTAAGTACGTAGTGTGATGAGCATGATGAATTTTCACAAATCAAACACACCCAGGTAAATAACATCAAGAAACAAAATGTTCCCAGCATCCCAGAAACCCTTCTGCTGTGCCTTTGGAATACCTACCCCACCCCATCCCCCAAAGGCTAACTTCCAACATCACTGGTTAGTTTTACCTATTTTAAAACTTTATATAAACGGAATCAAACATCCTTTGTGCTGTCTGGCCTTTTTGCTCACTGTTATGTGTGTGTGAGTCACTTATTTTTTTCCAGGTACCTGATGGCAGTTCATTCATTCACATTGCTGTATAATATTCTTTGGTACAAACATGTCCTAGTCTACCTCTTCTCGCCATTTAAGTAGTTTTCAATCACTTATAGGTTTTAAATGTCTTATGATTGAGTGGCTTTTAAAGGTCAGGCTCTCCAAAAAACTCTAAAAAGTAAGGTTATGTTTCATTACGGATGAATTTTGTTAAACAAGGATGGTGAAGATTTCTCTGGTGCGAAAGCATCACAATCGGTTTGTGTGATATTTTCACCTCCAGTAGGAGTCCTAGAGAAATAATCATTTAAAACATCACTTGGAACAAATACATGGGTGAATTCTACAGACATTCTCTTGAATCTTCTCTTAGAACCATTTACAGTTTGAAGAAAAGTGTAGAGATTCATGTTAGTAAATTATTTTTTGAGAGAGGGGGACGAAAGAGCCTGATAACAGAAAAGTTTTGCATGAAATGTCCCTCACACAAAACAAGGACTGGGCAGACTCTTTCCATTGGCAAATGCTCGTCATTTCCGCCCCACCCCCCAAATTAGGAGACACAAATGTGACTTGATAGCTGAAACAATTTCCCTCTCTTCTATTGCAATCATGAGAAGAGGGGGAGAGAGTGACATATATAAATGTAGTAAATTAGTAATTTCCCTTGCCATGAATTCCCCCACAATGTTCTCAGTTGCCATAAATGAAGGTATTTATATTACTGAAAATGCCTGAGAACTCATTTGGCCCTATAATATCACTGAAATTGTAATGGCTACTCCAGATTTGTTTTTAACTAACTTTCCATTACAGGGGCTGACATTTTTAATTGCTAAAGAGCTGCACTGAGAATATTGAAAACAACGAGGAATATTTGAAGATAAGGCTGGACTCATGCGCCCAGATGACACCAGGCTATGAGCAGGAGGAACCTGATTATCCAATTACCTATGACTGTGAGCCAACTTTGACATTTCAAAAAAAAAAAAAAAGAAAGAAAGAACATTTTTAAATACATTTTAAGCTTCTTCAATTTATTAGGCAAAAAGATATTTTCCCCTCGTTTAAATCAACGGTGTGTTTAAGTGTAAATTCAGTCTTCTGAGTGCTTGCCATTGGAAGGGCCTGAGATACTTTTTAATTTTCTTTATTTAATTAAAAATATCCAAGGGGCACCTGGGTGGCTCAGTCGGTTAAGTGTCCGACTTCGGCTCAGGTCATGATCTCGTGGTTCATGAGTTCGAGTCCCACGTCAGGCTCTGTGCTGACAGCTCAGAACCTGGAGCCTGCTTCAGATTCTGTATCTCCTTCTCTCTCTGCCTTTCCCCCGCTCACACCCTGCCTCTCTCTCTCTCTCTCTGTCAAATAAACATTAAAAATTTTTTAAATAATAATAATATCCAAGATGTTACCATTGAGGGAAACTGGGTAAAAAGTACATGAGCCCTTGGATATTTTTCTGCAACTTCTTGTGAATCTATAATGATTTCAAAATTAAAGATTGAAATAATAATAATAGCATTAAAATAGTAAATGGCCCTGCTGGCTTGGAGTTGGATCCCTTTAAGCCTGCCTTTCAGGCATCATCTGAGTGCTCACAGGACATTTTGAAGCCATTGAGCTGGAAACCTTTCCTTTCCACGAGTTTGTTATCATTCCAGTGGGCAATATAGAAATATAGCCTCCAAAGAATGACTCCGAATTACAGACATTTGCAGCCATTCGAGACTTCAAGTTTGTAAAACGTCTAGTTTCCTTCCATTTGAACATTTCTGAAGGGGGAAACAACCTTTTGGAAATTTTTCTCTCCAAAAGTGATTACACTAAAAGCCCTGGTACACTTTGGTTCAATTTACATCTGGGAGTAGATATTTCTTTCCTTCCATAACTATGTTTATAACACAAGTTTGGAGTTTTGTTAACAAATGTTCACTTAGGCAGTCTGAGTTTGCAACTGGCAGGACAAAAACATTTCTGAATATTGAAAATTTGCTAAAAACTGTCGAAAACCAGTGCCATCTTTTTATTTGGGGGCCATTAGCAGGGGATAGCCAGGAGACCCCTCAGAGGCCCCCAGGTGACCCCTTCACTTCATTTGGTCCTACAGGAAAAGATTCTCAAGTGCCATCCATGCACGAGGTGCTGGACCCACAGCCAGGAGCAGCAATTAGGTTGAGGGGCCATGTTTCGCTTCTGGCCCCCACCCTTCAGGCCAGAAGTCAGATGGTCTTCTGTCAGTCTCCCAACAGCAGATGCAGATCAGCAAAATTCACACAAGCAGCTATAAAAACAAGAGTTTCAATCTATAAGATGAATTTGGGATTGATGCCTCACACCCTCATCAGGGACCAAAAGACTTTACCCCCCATCCCACACCACCACGTGGGTGTGCAAATGCAAGGAAGTGGCTAAGAGGAAGGCATCTGAGAGAGATCCCAGCTTCCTGGGAGCAAAGCCTGGCTGTCACTACCTATGTGACGTTGGGCCAGTGCATTAACTTCTGTGGCCTCATTCTACCATCTGTAATGCCCAGATAATAACAGTTACCTGCATCATTAGTTGTTGGAAACATTAAATGAGATAATGCATATAAGGGCTCACAGGAACGTTCTCTGTTATTGTTCTCTGAGTGCTTAGGAAGTGTTCTCTATTAAGTCAAATTAATCCCCAGGAGGCTGCTTGGAGGGCCCAGAATCAGAACAAAGGGCAGTTGAGGCAATAGTTCCCCTTCACTCAGAAGATATCAGTGAAACACCCCTCGCCCCCAAAATAATGGACATTCTCTGGTCACAAGGCTGCTCTGCTCTTTACATTCTATGTGTATCTCCCATGGGCCAGGCTGGAGAAGCTTGACACGTCTTGCTTTTCCAAACCCCTCTTTCTCTGTGAACGACCTCTTGTCTGCTGGCCCATTTTTTTCCTTCTGTTTAAAATGCACTAGATTGTTCTTCCCACAGTCCTGGCAGACATTATATCTCCACCCCACCCCCACCCAGCCCAGTGTTGATTCAATTAGAACCACTCTCCAAACTCCGGCTGGGGCGCCCAAGGTCAGAGCCCATGTGCAGAAATCACATTACCTTCCCTATGAATCACAACCCATCATTTCATATTGGTGTCAGCAAGATTTAAATCTTTCAATAACAACTACCCATGCATTTTACAGTTGTATAGTTCCTGCTTTCTTTTTCTTTTTTTTTTTATAAGCATAATTAAGTTTAGGGCACATGTAATTTTATTTTAGGTTCCATTACTTTATTTGCCTCTCACAATGGAAACTGTATATGTTTGCGTATTTTTTAAACATGACAGATAAACATGCTGAGGTAGCCCATGTTCACTCCTTTGATCTCAGTCTTCTTGCTTAGCTTAAAGTCAACAACTCCCATTTTGAACATGATGTTTTCAGATGACTGGCTTTGGAAACCTCCTGGCCTGGGCATGTAACTATTGACTTGACATTTCCCCTCCGGTTGCCAAAAGCACCTTACATTCAATATATCTAAGACTAAACTCATAATCTTACCTCCCACACTAGGCCTTCTTCCAGGGTCCCTCATCTGAATAACAGTACCTCCATCTACGTATCTGGACAGGCCTGGAACCTAGAATCCATTCTTGACACCTCCTCTCCTTGTCTGCCATATGCAATTTACCTCAAGAGTTCAGCTCCTGAACATCCCCTGAATCCATCCACTTCTCTCCATCTCAGCTGCCTCAACCTGAACCAAAGCCACCTTTGCCTATGAGTTAGAGTATAACAATAGCCTCTGGACTGGTCTCTCTGTGTTCCTTCCTGATTCTCTTATTCATGAAGGAAGCACATTCCGTTTTCCGGATTGTCTAGCCGTGATTTCCAACCGTGGCACACATCCAAGCACCAAGCGCCCTTGCTAAAATGCAGCATCCAACTGTGGAGATTCTAATTCATTAGGTGTGAGTGTAATTCCAGAATCTGTATATGTAACAAGTACCCTCAAATGATTTTGATGTAGCTAGCCTGTCTGTGAATCGACATTTGGGGATCATTAGCTACAGCTCACCAGTGCCATACCTGACCCATTTTAGAGATGACCAAATATGTCTCCGGCATAAGTCAGGGGATGGGTACCTCTCTGACAAGCATTTCTTGAGCCCCTGCTGTGTGCCAAGCTGTTCAAGCACTAGGGATACAGGAGTGAATAACATGGACAAAAATCCCTGTCTTCATGGAGCTTGCCTTTTGGTAGTAGTAGACCAACAAAAAGAAACGAACGAACAAAATATATGGAATGTTAGACAGCAGTAAGTGCTATGGAAGAAAATAAAGGAAGTTGAAGGATGCGGGGGGAGTAGGGCTGTGGAGGGGGGGTGCAGGTTGTCATTCAGAATAGGCTACTCGGGGATGGCCTCCCTGGGAAGGTGGCAACTGAGTAAATACCTGAAGGAGAAGAGGCAGATAAGCCACTCAGATAAGAGAAGAAGGGCTTTCCTAGATGAAGTCTAAAAGGAGCAAGCAAGGCTTGCTGTTCTAGCATCCTTCAGAGGAAGGATATTCTCTGCAGAGTACATATTCAGCTTCTAGTCCTCAGCTCCAAACTGGGGAAGATATTCCCAATAAAATGTGGCATTCTTCACCTCACTGTCATTGCTCAAGTATCCCCTCTGCCTGAAAACCTCTCCGGACCCCTCAGCTTTGAAGGCTTACCAGTTCAGCCCTTTTATGCTCCACTATATCTGAACATCCTTCTATCACGGGACCTAAGATACAGCACTGCCTTTGCTGGTTTACATGCTTGTCTCCCCCATCTCCACGACCAGACTTCAGGCTGTGGAGCTTTTTCTGTGACGGTATCTTCAGTGCCTCGCAAAGAATCGGGCCAGAGTAGGTTCTTGACAAGTGTCAAGTGCAGAAAACAAAGAGGGAGGGGAGGAGGGAGGTGGAAGGAAGCAAGACCTAACTTCAGGTTAAACGCCAAAATGGGTATTACGCAGCGGGAGACGGACAGACCAGGATTTCTGCCAACCAGTCCTGTGGGGAGTAATGCCCTCATTCTCCTACCATCCCTCAGTAGCCTCTCTGGGATATTCCTTCAGGTGCAGATGAGTGATCGTAAGATGTGGTAATCATATTAATAGCTGTCACCTGTCAGATGTGTGCTCTGCACCAGGCACGACACTAAGTCCTTTACATGCGTCACCGCATTACGTTGCTTAATCCTCATAACAGTCCTGTGCATTAGATACAGTTATTATCTCTACTTCACACGTAAGGCGTCCAGTGTCTTGCCCAAGGTTTCCCAGCTGGAATGAGTATTCAAACCCAGGGAGCGAGACACCAGAGCCCATACGCTTAACTTTTGTCCGAGTCAACTGAGCAGTAATTTGAAGGGAACCCAAGTTCTGGGCTGGGAAGCTGGGGAGAGCAAGTGGAAAAGAAGGGAGGAAGGACAGTTTGGGCCAGAAGAGAGGCCTGCGGTTGGAGAGAGAGGGTGGGTCTGCAGAGTAGACAGAGGTCCGGGGCTTCAGAACCCCCAGAGTCCCCTCAGAAGCTGAGGGGCTCTTTGGCAAAGCTCTATCCAGAGCAGAGGAAAGGAGGCTGAGAACCCTGGAGGGAATTTGGGGAGAGGGTGGCTAGACTTGAAACTGGATTGAATGGGGATCTGGAAATCAGGAAGTTCTGAGGGGGGATACGTCTCTTGAGCTGGCCACAAATGAGCCTGCGGTTGTTCAGCCCACTGAAGCCTGCCCTGGGGAAGGTTATCAAGGCTGCCCAGTGGCCGGGGCCATGTTGGTGCACAGTCCCAGGGACATCATTCATACTAGGCTGTAAGAGGAGCGTCTTCCACTGGGTCAGCAGGCCTGAAGGGAAGTGTGTTCAGACCCTCTGTCCACACGGCTCCCTCACCCATCCCACAGAGTTCCATTCTGCACAGCAGCTATCTGTCCCCCTCCATCCCACCCTCATCCTACATGCCCCCTACTCCCAAGAAAACCTTCCTTCCACTGGTTTCTTACGCCACCTGAAAAACAAAATTTCACTACCGGGAGATTGGGGCACAGAGCCCTGGCTGGGTCCAGGGAGAAAAGACGCCCAAGAGGTGACATGGAGAGAGGTGAGGGGTCCAGCTGGAGCCCAGGCAGGGCCTCCGATTCTGGAAGCTCTGTGGAAACTTGACACCAAGGCCAGGTCCCGAGCCAGGGCGGGGGAGGGAGTAAACCATCTTCCCGGAGCAGGAAGTGAGGGAGAGAGTGAGCCGTGAGCTGGGGCAGCGCTCTGTTTTCTTTGGCCTCTGCCAGCCCCGGGAGGGAGAAAGGCAAGGGAGGAGGATGGGGCTGGTGGAAAGATCCAGCCTTTGTGTCCTACCTCCCCCAAGAGGTGGAGGCTGGAGGAAGGTGGGGGTTGGGATGGGAGATATGCAAGATTGCTGGGGCCAGAGAACCCTGGAATCAGGTGAAAATGTGGGGAGTGGCAAGGGGTGGGAGGGCCCATGAGCTGGGAGAGCTGAGCTTACTGTGTTGGAGGGCTGGAACTAAGCAAGGAAGGTACAGTGAGTTCCCTACATTCTCTCCAGCCTTGACCCCCCCTAGGGCTCCCCAAAAGGCCCTGACCTTGTGCACCCCACAGAGCCTTGAGGGGGAAGATGTCATCCTAAGAAAAGTTCTGGGCTTGTGCAGGCCAGGGCAGTCCCCCTCCCCCCACCAGGAAGCCGGACTTGCAAAGCCCCTGTGTGTCTCCTGCGTCTATGCTGGGTTGTAGTCGTTCTATTCTTGATAAAAAGTCTTCCCTTAAGGGCAACTCCATCCCTAACCCAAATTTTCCTGGGACCTCCATCCCAAATGTTGTCCTAATCCCAAACTTAATCCTAACACCCATCCCTAACAGGGACCCCAAACCTCCACCCAAACACTGTCCAAAAATCACTAAATTCAATCCCATACCTGCAACCTCATCCAAAACCTTACTGTAGCTCCAACTCCACACTCTCACCCTGATCTATGGAAATCAAATGCCTGACTCACACAGAGGTGTCTGTGGTGGGGTGGGAATTAACAAACAGCAAGAGTTAGCATGCATTAAGCATTTATGAGGTGTTAGGCACTGTAATAGGCTCTTTCTCTGTATCGCTGTATTTAATTAATACCAACCCTATGAGTTAGGTATTATTGTTACTACCATTTTACAGATAAGAACATTGAGGCTCAGAAAGATCAGGCTAGTTACCTAGTAAAGTGTCACCGGTCACATTTGGGACTGGTGGAATCACTGCTCCCATCAGGAACATTTCACAGGGTGACTTTGGAGCCTTAACAGGATGTCCTCTGTCTGCACGGGGAACACTTTGGCTGCTCTAGAATCCAAACCAGATAAGATCCAAACCAGATCTGCTCTACCAGATAAGATTCAAATGAGGGTCTCTGCTCAGATATTGAGTGAGTTGGCTCTGAAGTCACAGAGCCTAGAAACCCATTGCAGAGTGACAGAAGAATCATAGCAGGGCTGGGAAGTGTCTGATCCAGGAGAACAACGCCACACCTGGTTAACTCCCGGCAAAATCACTGAGGATTCCATCACCGCAGCCCCCACCCCACCACTTTGGGGGTGCACTTCCTGATCAGTCAAATCTTAACTTGGGCTCAACTGATGCTCTGATACATCCTGGGGAATGTGCCAGGCAAAATGCCATTCTAAGTCACAAGGTCCCAGAGCCTTCTAGAACACAGTGAGGGGAACCCTCAATCAGGACAGGGATGACAACCTTCTAAATGGAAGTGGTTTGTCGAACACACACACACACACACGCACACTCATAGATGGGCTTGTTCATACACTGATATACAGTCCCATTCAAGACCTCTCCAGTTCCTTTTCTCTGCATCAAATCCTACATCTTCTCTAGGCCAGTGAGGGAGACCGGAGGGGGCCCACCTCCCTCATCCTAGAGGACCTCACTCAGAGGACACTGACCTGCAAAGTTCCCAGGCCAGCAGGTCTGGGCCAGTCCAGAGGAAAGGTATCAGCTCTCTGGAGTCCTCTATCCTTTCCTGAGTCAGGATTTGTGTCGGAGTTCTTATGAGCAGAGTGTCTGTCCAACCATGAAGGACTACATCAAGCAATGCTCAGTATGCCATACACCCCACCCCCACCACTCTCCGACAGTCTTGAAAAGGAGACCCAACCAAGGAACTCTGGACACAAAGAAGCCTGATCGGAGGCCAGCTGGGATGCCCAGCCTATATATCGTCCAAGGTGCTCTGGCTTAAAAGCCAGAAGCCCTCTCATGGATCCTCCTGGCCTATAAACACAGAACGTGTTGGCTACAAGAACCTTGTCCCTAGTGTTCCATGTTGACATTACCTGGAGCCTTTCCAAACCAGTCCCGGGACCCCTGAGATGGCTCAAAGCCACCTACACCCAGTTCCATCTTGGTCTCCCTCCTTCCACACCCCACATTTAGCTCCCTCTCATGTGCAACATGAGTGCTCTTTCTCTTCTGCCACCATCCCATCTGTCATTTGGGAGCCAGAGCCTGGAACCAGTAGCAACAGTAAGTATATTAGCTGGGGGAGGAGAAGGGGCAAAAGGCATAGATACAGTAGAACAAGGGAAGGGAGAGGGCTTGGGGAGTGAGGTGTGAGGCTCTGGCGGGATCACTCCCAACTTTCTCTGCCTGGAACCCAAGAGCCAGGAATCCATGACTTCAGAGAGGTGGGAGCCAACGCCTCCCACTGAAGCCCATCAGAGCACCTCCCCTGGGCCTGGTGACATGGGGACCCTCCCCAGCCCTCCCCTAGAAACTGACAGCATCTGAGGCTAGGAACCCACCATCCACAGATCCCCTCCAGATTCCACAGATGCAGATAAAAGTCAGAATAGAAATAACCAGCTCTGAGAGGGGCGGATGCAGATGTGGCCATCAGAGCCCCAGATGTGGCTCAGCCATGGCTGCTGCCAGGGCTGCTGTGGCTGTGAATAGGAATGTAGACCCAGATGGGGATGGGGATGGGGGCAGGGGTGGGAGGAGGGGACAGTGCACAATTCTGTGCATTCTAGGCTCCAGGAGCGGTGCAGCTCTGAGCAGGAGAGAGGTCTAGTGTCTGACTTCGTGAAAAGGCTCAGCCTGGTCCCGGGGAAACTAGATTCCTACAAAGGAATACTCCACCTTCGTCCACCCAAGACTCGTTACACTCTCTGCCAACCCCTGCTGCCTGTCTTCCCTGGGGCCTCCAACCACAGAATCAGCTTCATCATTGGGACCCTTCTCCACTGGTGGCCCTACGGTTCTCCTTGGGCATCTCCTGCCATAGAAGGGAGGGCAGCAACGTGTCTCTGGCTCCGGGAAACAGAGGGAAATGTCAGTGTCAGCCCCGCAGGTCAGCCTCTGTCCTAAAGCCCCGCTAATACCCAGCATTCCGGGCTCCATAAAGATGAAGGGGCCCATGGCCCTGCTCGGGGGCCTCTGCACATAAACACCCCCAATGACAAAGCTTCCTACACCATCACTCATGAGGCCCATTTACTTCCCACTTTGTTCTGAATTTTCATCTCGGGAGGTTTGCAGATCGCTAACAGCAGGAACTTTCCAGAAGTTGCAGAATATAATCGGTGCATTCTCAGCCTTGCCGCTCTCAGAGCACCCCAGGCAGCGGCCTGCCAGTGAGCAGAGGGGGTGGGAGGCTGAAGGCGGCCGGGAGAGTCTAAGTGAGAACAGGCCATGGAGGACCACCTTGCCCAGCCTCTACCTCTGTGTGAGTTTAGCCTGCATCCCAGCCAGCCCCAACCCCGGTCCTATTTGTGAAAATAAGGAGATCAGCCCACACTCAACTACTCTGGGAAGATTAGCTATCACAACACAGAACCTCTCTCCTGGGCAGGAAGTTTGTCTTTAAATATACCCTGAACCCCACCCACTGCAGAATCAACATCGCCTCTGCTCCGGCCTCCTGAGGAGGGGAGGTGGAGGAAGACAGCCTGAGCCACAGAGTCAGGATTGCCAAGTCCCCTGACCATGGCACTTTTCTGGGTGGAAGTCCTAGGACCAGGTTTCCCAGGGTCACTCTGTCCCTTTGATGATCTCTAGGGATGGCCTGCTGCATTCACCACAGGAAACTACATCTCTTTTAGAAAAAAGACTTCTTCCAGTTTCCTCCCAAGAGCCAAACTAATACCTCCTGAGCGCCTACTATGTGCTTCACATGCTCCAGCACGGCTCATTTCATCTTTACAATGCTGCGAGTGTGGAAATACCACCATCCTTTTAAAACAGAAGGCAACAGCCTCAGAGAGGATAACGTCAGAACTTCACCTGAGGTCACATGGCCAACAGACCCCAGGACAAGACCAGAACACAACCCAGGCGGAGTCTTCAACCTGTGCTTTCTCCTCCATGTCACACTCCGCCAGGGAAGACAGGAAGCCAGACTGACCGGGCAGGGAAAAGTGGCAGAGGAAATGCTCCAGCTGTCACTCACCTGGCTGCCTTCCTGGCAGGTTAAGCGGCAGGACATCACACATCGACTCAGATCTTCCCACAGCCTGGACACAGGGTTCCCAGCAGCTAAGCAAGGCCAACGAGGGGCCAGAACCATTGCCTCTCCCTCTTCCATCAGAGGAGAGTGAACAGCTTCCAGAGTTCTACCCGGAATTACAGATGGATAAGGATTGCCAACATCGCATGAGTTTAAGTCAAGGCGGACTCCTGGGAAGAGAGGCGATCGTAGCCGGTTTTATAAAGAAATGAAATTCTTTGTGCAGCGAGAAGGAAGAAGAAAACCCCAGAGCAGAGAGGAAACCGATCAGAGGTTGGAGAAGTGGACTGGCCACCGTGGGGAAGGGTGGGGGGCCCAGGAACGACACACTTTGTGGGGTTCAGCAGCCCTCTGTAGTTCTCCCATCCAGAGCTCAGAATCCCAGATCCCCAAGGGGGCTGCAGCAGCCCTCCTCATGCGGTCTACTCCACATTCCTCACATTCTTTACGCTCAATTAAGGAGAAATAATCAGGGAAGCAAGCAAGGCCGCAGCCAGGCAGTCATGCCCCACGCTGGCGGAATCACGGCATCATGTGTGCGGAAACAGCCCCCCTCGGCCCAGCCAGACCGGACCTCAGACGAAGTGGCTTTGGGGGGGATGAAGGAGGCCAGCAGGCAGGACAAGGGTGTCTGTCTCTCTGTGCTCCACAGAGACAAAAGAGTGTGGGGGAAGTGGGTGGGGGATGGGGAGTGGGATCAGGAAAGAAAAGAAGATGAGAAGGCCAGGTCAGAAGAAAAGGACGGTGGGCAACCAGAAGGCCTCAGCCGTCCATTTCTAAATCACATCATTGCTCTACTGAAATCACAGCACTGTGTTGCCATTACCATCCGCCATCGTCATCAAACGCCCTTTGAGACCCTCCCAGATGCTTCAAGTGTTCTCCTTCATCAGTTTAGTGGCAGGTGTTGATTAAGGGAGTCATGGGACTAGTACCTCTCTGTGGTGGCCAAAATATACCAGCATAGTCTGCACGGGGATGCCATTCTTCACCCCCGTGGAAGGTGCATGTTATTTCCTCCTCGTGGACCCACCAGGCCCAGTCAGCCAAGCAAGCCCCTACTCCCTCTAGCCTCTATCCAAGGGCTGCCTCCATCCCTAGCCCCAAATTCCACCCCACAAAAGCATTCCCTGACATCCACCAGAAGACTCAGGGTTTCCTCTGGTCTCCCTCTTCACCTGGTACATGTAACCAGGACAGATCTTACGCTGTTTTGTAATTTTAGGTGTATACGTCTGTATCCCCACCCGAACGAGTAATAAGCAAACGAGTGATCATTATTTATTGAGCGTATTCTATGTGCCAGGCACTGTGTTAGCACTTGACACATGACCTCCTTTAATCCTTTTAACGTTCCCGAGAGGTCATTATTATTATTATCTCCAATTTACCTATAAGCAAGTTGAGATTTATAAAGGTTAAGTAACTTGTCCATAGTGACCCAGCTAGTAAATCAAGGAGGGGGAACTTGAACACAGGATCATGAAATGGAAAAACCCATGCTATTAATCTAACATAGAGATGTTCGAGGACAGGGCCCATATATAGACTTGCTTACCACTCTACTGCAAAGAATAAATGATCAATACACGATGAATGGATGGGTGATGTGGGCTTTGCAGAGTGGAAAACAGTGGAATTGGGCCACAAGCTCTCTCTTCTCACCTCCCTCATCAATGGATCAAATTTGTGAGACTATTTATTAGACCAAAGACTCAATCATGCTTTTTGTTGGGTCTACTGTTAGGCCAAACACCCAAACAGTGGCCACTTTGGGGTCTCAGTCCGTGGTCTGAGGCACGGGCCACTTTATTATCAGGGCGGGACTCAGTCTGGGCCTAATGTAGAGAATCAGTCTGTGACCCGTGTATGTTGGAAGGAGGTGTGCGTCAGGGGAGAATACCTCTCTGTCTAGCTAACTTGCAGCTAAATAGATACGGATGGTTCTCTAGCCAGAGCGCCTTGTGGCCCAGCATTTAGAGGTGGAGACATAATACATTCGACAGGATAGCACAGGCTGAAATGCCCCGGGATCGGGGGTGAGGAGATGTACCCACTAGGCAAGCTCCATGTATGCTCTGTGAGTCCCACATACGTGTGAGTGTGTGGGGTGGCACATGTGTGTGCTGTGTGTGGCGGGGCGACAGGGGCCGGGTAGGGTGTGGGGGAGACAAGCACACACACCTGTAATAACATTGGCTTCAGACGCTAGGAGAGAAGAAATTCCCCCAACTGTTTTATCAGAGCCGAAGTTACTAAATTACGTTGTTGTTTTAAATTTGAGCTTCTCTGCCTGCAAACGGGGGGATCTCAGGTTCAGAAGCTTAATGCTTGGCTGGGCCTGGAGCTCCACTTCCCCACCCAACCCGGGTTCCCAGAGCTCCCAGGCCTGAGGAACAAAAGTCTTCTCTCCCAGAGCTTTGAAGTGGAAACACTAACTGCTCCCTTTAATTAGAAAGAAACCCCCTATTGTTCCTGCTTTATTACTGATGGATGAAGACGTTGGAGGGGGAGCTCTGAAGAGCAGGGGGGGGGGTAGCAGAGGGGACAGAAAATCTCTATTTAGAATAGAGAATCTCCACGCTCAGCCCCCATGCACTGAAGCAGACCTCTTTGTCCACACAATCAACCAAGATTTCATAGGGCCTCCAGCCTTTGATTAGATGTTATGGGAAACATACAAGACAGGGTCCCAGCCCTCAAAGAGTTTAAAATCTAGGTAGGGGAGGCAGGGCAGGGGAACAAGAAATAAAAGATGATTGGTACTAAATCAGTACTGCCAAGCATATGCAAAAAGAATTCGGGATACGTGGAACGGAGAGATAGTCCCATGAGACACCCTCCTAAGAAACGTCTGGCGGGGGTTGAGGGGGGGCACCTGGGTGGCTCAGTCGGTTAAGCGTCTGACTCTTGGTTTCGGCTCAGGTCCTGATCCCACGGTTTGTGGAATCGAGCCCGGCATTGGGCTCTGTGTCGACAATGCAGAGCCTGCTTAGAATTCTCTCTCTCTTCTCTCTCTCGCTCTGCCCCTCCCCTGACACTGTCTCTCTCAAATTAAAGAAACATTAAAATATTTTTTAAAAAAAGAAATGTCTGGGGGGTGGGGGGTGGGGGGTGGGGGGTGGCGGCTAGGGACTTGAGCTGGATGCTACAGAATGGAGAGAATTGACAGCGAGAAGGAGAGGGAGGCTACAGGAAAAGAGATTCCCACTCCAAGCAGGGTAAATGGACCCGTGCGGAGACATAGAAGCAGAAGCTGGTCTGGCTTCTTTGGAGGACAGGAAGGAATAAGTCTGGTTGTATAGGGGGGCATGTGCAGGGGGCTGTGGGAAATCAGGTGCATAGAGCAGATGTAACAGAGGGGTGGAAGACATTCTCCACAGGGAGAATGGCCTTGATGAGATAATCAGGGAGCCATCGAGCTTCCTTGAGCAGGGGGGTGACCTGATACAAAGTGGCCCTTGGGAAGATTAATCTGGCAGCCCTGTGCAAGAAGGCATGAAGGGGAAGGACAGCAAAGGAGGGAAACGAGTTGGGGAGCTCCCAAGGAAACCCAGGTAATGATGGCTTAGACTAAGGTGATGGCAGTGGGATCAGGAAAGAAAAGGTGAGTCTGGGATAGATTTCAAAGGAAGAAAAGGATGTGTTGACAGAATAGATGTAAGAGGATAAAGGAGTGGGATGAGTCAAAGACACCTCTAAGATCTCCAGTCTGGGAGACTAGGAGGGTGGTGAAGGGGTAAGAGGACAGAAGCCCTCTAGGGGAAGTGTGGGGCCAGAGGAGTTAATAAACAAAACCCCCCAAAGCTTTATGCTCCCTTCCAGAGCTCAGAGATGTCCTGAACCTTGTAGCAGCTCCAGGGCAAGAGAGCCCTGTCCCCTGACAATGGGGACACCATTAATGAAATAACAACTTTTGTACAGTCTTTTCTCAGTGCACTTCAAAGTGATTCACATTTGCACCTCATTTCATCCTCAAAACAACCACCGCAGGTATCATTATCCCCATTTTGCAGATGAAAAAAACTGAGGTACGGAAAGACTAAACAACTTGCTCTAAGTCACGTAACTAGTTAAGGGCAGGGCTAGATGCAGAAGCCTTCTGACTTTCAGCTCAGGACCCCTCCCGGTGCCTGCTGGCAGACCAGGAGAGGGGTGGGGCCTCGAGCTGCAGGTGCCCCGAGTCACTGGGGGCAAAGAGTCTGGGGCTCAGAGACAGGGTCCACCCCGGACTTCAACAGCACCTCCAGCCTGCTCTTCACACTCACATAGGGCGTAAGTCGGGAGCCCAGGGTTGGAAACGCCAAGTCTAATCAGACCTCACAAGCCCACAGATGGTTTGAATCAATGTGCTACCTTGATAGGAATAATGAGGAGTCCTGAAGACAGTCTTATGCCAGCTCTATCCGCCTGGACAGAGAACCGTATCTTTCACAAGAATTTCCCCATCCAGGGTCCTGTGACCCTCCAAGCCGGGCAATCCTTCATGAGGAAGTCCCCTGGTCCCACGTCACACCCGCTCCCCGGCCCCCGCCCCCCAGCAGAACCACCCACAGATTTTCCGAAAACTTTGGCCTCAGGTTCTGATTTGACAAACTCTGACTTCTTAGGCTTTTCTTGAGGCTGAAAATGGTTCCTAGGGAGAAATACGTGATCACAGGTTACAAGGCCAGCCAGGGGTTGTGGGGCAATATGGTAGGGTGGGCGGGCCTGGATGCAGAGAAATGCAGGAACAGACACATGTCCCACACACTTCGTGTCAGAGTGAGTGTCCCCAGTGTGCATTGTTTCATTCGTTCAACATGACAAATGTCATCATGACGTTTCCTTTGCTGGGATACCTGAACTAGGGCACCCAAATCTCATGGAATTAATCAATCTGTAAGGTCGCAGACTCCCAGCAACAGAACCAGACCTACGATTTAGAAAAACCTCTTACTGTGGGAGCCCATTGAAGACAGCACCCCAGAATGGCAGCAACGGCCCTTCCCCCGGGAAAGCTCAGACCTGGGACCTCAATCCCGCAAGGGTGGTCCTGTGGGCAGGGACCTGCTTTAATGTAATTTGGTCCTGCCCCACCCCTTGCCTAGCAAAGCTTAATTTGAAGCTTAAAAAACAATGAAGTTAATTTTTAAAAACCTTTCATTGAGTTCCATGAGACCCCTATTAATTTTATTGTTTCAATAAAGCATTTATTTAATTGTCTCCAGAAGGGCCCTGTTAAATGTACAGATGTTACCTGAGTCAGAAGGGAGGGAGCTGGGAGCCTTTTTTTCACCCTCTCCCGTTAGCACATTAGCAGGATTCTGTTATTGGATTAACTGATTGTCACCTTAAAAGTCACAAAGTAGAGCCCTGAGGGAATGAGACATGAGGCAGGTAAATTCTGGGGAGTAGTTGTGGTCACAGTTGCACAAAGCAGAAAGCCAGGCATATGATAAAGAGGTTGGGTTTGGTTAAAACAAAAGGAGAGCTTGGGGCGCCTGGGTGGCTCAGTCGGTTAAGCATCTGACTTCAGCTCAGGTCATGATCTCATGGTTCATGAGTTCAAGCCCCGCGTCGGGCTCTGTGCTGACGGCTCAGAGCCTGGAGCCTGTTTCGGATTCTGTGTCTCCCTCTCTCTCTGACCCTCCCCCGTTCATGCTCTGTCTCTCTCTGTCTCAAAAATAAAGATTAAAAAAACAAAAGGAAAGCATTTTTTTTTTCTGTCAATGAGGAGATATTTGTTATTTAGTCTCTGGCACAAGGCTGATAACCCTGAAAAAAAAAAAATCAGAACAAACACATTACTAGATGTATGTTGTCCAAACCATAGGAGGGGAGGAGCTTGGCTTGAGTTGACCGAAGATCTGAGGAACAACATGTTCAGTCCTTCCACAATTATTTACTGAGTACGTACTATATGTTGCCACTACTTGGAGCTCTGAGTGTGCAGCAGTGAACAAAACAAAGCCCCTGCTCTCATGGTGCTTACATTCTAATGAGGGGAGACTGACAACAAAAAAATATACCGGACATATCAAGATAATTTCAGACAAGAAGGGCTCTGAGGACAAAACAGGGTGATTTGCTAGACAGTGGTCAGAGGAGGCCTGTGATATGACATCTGAGCCAAGACTTGAATATATGGAGAAGGAGCCAACCCACAGAAAGGTCTGAGAGATAGAGCTTTCCGGGCAGAGGGAACAGCAAGTGCAAAGATCCTGGGGCCCTAGTGTGAGAGGAGCATTATCAACCAAGTAATCAAAGGAGCGTGCTCTGGGGAGAGAATCAGGAGACCCTCTAACATAAGAATATGTCAGAACAGAGTCCATCATTCATCTTTGTGTCCCTGGTTATTTGTTTGCTGTGTAGCACAGAATAGGTGATCAATAAATGGATGACGGAAGGGGTGAAAGGAATGAGAGGAAGGATACGATTGAACATTTAGAGGGAACTGCATTTAGTCAGATTATTTGCAATTAAACAGAAAGGGGGGTGGGGAACAGCTGAGTCTGTACAGTAGGTCATTCGTTACCAAGCCAGGAGGTGCCCAGGGGAAGGAAGGTATGGAGGGGGGTATATATCTGCTCCCATCTAGGAGATCAAAATGTAACTGAGGAAACAGTAATAGTCATCACTCCTAAAATTATTATAGGCCCTGATTTATAGCTTACATGGTGCTTTTGCACACATTTTGTTTCTTTTGTTTTAATATTTATTTACTTTTGAGAGAGAGACAGAGAGAGACAGAGTGTGAGTGGGGGAGGGGCAGAGAGAGCGAAAGAGAGGGAGACACAGATCTGAAACAGGCTCCAGGCTCTGAGCTGTCAGCACAGAGCTGGACACAGGGCTCGAACTCGGGAACGGCGAGATCATGACCTAGGCCAAAGTCAGACACTTAACCAACTGAGCCACCCAAGCACCCCACACATTTCCTGTTTCTAACAGACTCATGAAATAGAAACTAACACTATTAGTCAATATTTAATGAATTGCCTGTAGGCCTAGCATGGCACCATGCTAGGTGATGGGGATATACTGGGAGCAGAAATCAAACAAGGCCCTGCTTTCATGGACTATATAGTCCAGAATAGACAGACTCATTTGTGTCATTGAGAGAAATTATCACCACAGTGAGTGCTTCAATGGATACGTACAAAGGGCTACAAGCACCCATACTGGGGGTGATCAGGAAAGGCTTCCTTGGGGAGGTGACTTAGCTGAGCTCTAAGGATGAGTGGAGTCGCTAGGTAAAGAGGGGAGACAAGAGTGTTCCAAACAGAGGAACAGTAAGTGAAAGGAGAAGCAAGGGAGGGTCAGCAGGTCCTGAGCAGAGTTCGAGAGACAGGGCACAGTTACGGCAGAAGTAGGAGTGGACAAGGCTCTAGGATGTGGGGCCTCAGAGAACACAGATGAAAGTCTGTCCTTGACCTACAGGGAACTGGAAGCCAATGGAGGTTTTAAGTTATATTTAAATACTTGAAAAGCTGTCCTGAGGAAGATGGTTTCAATCTACTACAATCAAATAGTATCTCGGCCCCCTGTAAGAAAGTGACCTTGTCCATCACAAAAGTGGGGAGTGACTGGCTGTTCAAATGTCAGGGAGGAGTCCTCCTTTGGTCAGGAGACTGGGCAGCATGTACGACTTCAACTTTTTCACCATCAAGGATCCCTTTTATTCATCTTGCTGGCCCACAAACCCCAGATGTTTTAGAGACTACCTACCACGATACATTTACATAACACAATTTTCCTCCATTTTTACAATTTTTTGTTAAAGTTTATTCATTTACCTTAAGAGAGAGACAGAGAGTGAGCGCAAGCAGGTGGGGCAGAGGGAGAGAGAGAATCCCAAGCAGGCTTTGCACTGTCAGCGCAGAGCCTGACGCAGGGCTTGAACCCACCAGCCATGAGGTCATGACCTGACCCAATATCAAGAGTCAGATCCCTAACCAACTGAGGCACCCAGTCACCCTATTTTTTTTTTATTTGTGTAATGTTTATTTTTGAGAGAGAGACAGACATACAGACAGAGCACAAGCAGGGGAGGGCAGAGAGAGAGGGAGATACAGAATCTGAAGCAGGCTCCAGGCTCCAAGCTGTCAGGATAGAGCCCAATGCAGGGCTCGAACTCATGAACCATGGGATCATGACCTGAGCCAGAATTAGATGCCTAAATGACTGAGACACCCAGGTGTCCCTAAGCATTTTTCTTAATAAACATAGCCAATGTCATTCATCAGGACAAGAAGCCCAATGCATGATACAATTCTGGCCACAAGTGAAGAAATTCAATGTTTCCTTTGACAGGGTACATTTATCATGAAATATGTATAATTTCCTAGAGGCTTTCTGAAATACTCACAATAGCTCCCCATTCCCCAATATATTTATAGACTCTGGGAGATCTTTTGGCTCCAGGCTGGGAACTACTATTCTTTGGTGACACCCAAGGTCTCTTTCCAACCAGGGTATGCTAAACCACGAGCTATAGCTTCCTTGTGTTCAGGGATTTGGGGAAGGATCAGTAAATGTGAACTAAAACAATCAGGGAAGGCTTGCTGGAAAAAGAAAGCCTTGAGCTGGGCCTTGAAGGACGGGCAAGCTTCGGACAGGTGGGGACAGGGTGTTGTCAGGTGGGAGAAGCAGAGTGTTCCCTAGGATTGGCGAAGCAGCCAGCCAGGCTGCAAATGGAGTCAGGAAGTATTTGCGGGTACAAGAATAGAAAAAGTCAGTTGCAACTGACTTTACATGCCAAGCTAAATTATCCTCCAAATGATGGGGAGTCATCAAAGATTTTAGAACAGGAAAATGATGTGTTGGAAACAGTGTTCTTGGCAGATGAATCTGGTGCCCATACATGCTTTGAGGTGGGAGGGGAACTTTGAGGGGACCCAATCAACAGACCAGATGTGAGAGGAAGAGCCTGGACTGGAGAGAAAGGCAGTGAGGAAAATAAAGGAGCAAATCCAAGAAACTTTTTTTTTTGTAAAGCACAGGACTTGAATTTGAGTTTAGAAGCATTGACAGACTGTGAGGTGTCTTTGGAGCCTAGGGTACAGCAGTGAGTCACCAAGGGAAGCTCATGGGGGTGGGGGAGATGATGGGTGCATGGGGCATCTTGGGAAGTTTTTACTCACTACATCCTTCCTAGTGGTGACTAACCTCAGCAAGTGGGGTTGGAGGGGCAGCCAAGGTGCTTTCACATCTTATGATACATAATCTCCTTTAATGGAGGGATTTTGTATAATTTTTACTTCCTTTTTTTATGCTTTTTTTGGGATTTTTCAAATAATTATTTTAATTCCATACAGACTCCCAGAGTCTCGTTAACCCTTTGTGAAACATCACTCCTGATTTGTTCCCTCCCCCCTGCAGGGAAGGGGAAGGAAGGAAATGATTTACAGGGTCCTGTTGGGTCTCTGAAAAACACATCATGGGGGTTTAGTCTCTACTCCTGAGTCTGTGGGTTTCCCTATGGGGGAGCGGGGAGGTCTCTTCAGTGTACCTCTTTCTACATCTCCCTCCTTCTCTCCCCACTGTCCCCTGCCCCACAGGGCCTACCTCTGTCCTTTAAAGACTCAAATATCATCAGACAGCCATCTTTGACTTCAGATAGCAAAGCTGGGCTGGGAAAGATGGACCTGGGGATTTTAACAGCTGAAATCAGCCCTGCCTGGCCCACCCCGTGAACTAAATTACAGGCAGCAGGAGAGAACCTGGAAGAGAATAAACTCTGCAGGCAAAGGCATCTGTGTCCAAATCCCAGCTCGGCCACTAGTCACCTAACCTCTCAGTATGTCAATCTTCTCATCTTGAAAATTGGAGATAATAACAGTATTTATTTCCTAGCGGTATTAAGTGGATCAAATCATGATGAAAGGCATTGAATAAGTGTGCTCTATCATTAGTATTAATAAGAACGACAAAATAATACAACTTTACCATCAAGCTCTGTTGCTTGGAGACAAAACACCTTAACGTACTTCCATCTTGGTTCCCACTGGTGGCATTTATTTGCCTCTCTCCATCTCCTTTTGGACTGGAATCTTCTTCTTTTCCCAAACCGACAAAGAGCTGAGAGAAAACCTAAATCAGGGCCTGAGTCGCTGCTTCCTCATCTCATGGTGGTCTGCTCTGCCACAAGATTTGTGTGACGTTCGACAGAATCCTCAATCTCACGAGACTCATTTCCCTCATGTATAAAACAGGTGTAATAATACTGACCTCACAGTATGTGTCAAGAGGCTAGACCGTTCTCCATCAGGGTTCCAGGTAGGGTCAGTTCTTTCCTGCCTGCCCACCCCAGACCCTCCGCGGTCTCCTTTGCATTAGCTTCTGATGGTTTGGGGTGATCTTCCCAATTACACCATAAACTCCTGAGGGCACAAGTAGGGCCAAGATCTCCTTAACTTCAAGGAGCAGACTTCCTCCTGGGCCTCGGTCCAGGCCAGCCTTCCGGGGCAGCCAGGGAAGAGGCAGAGAATTTTCAGCCCTCTAGACGTCCAGAACCAGATGCACAAACACAACGGCTCCTCTTTCTTCGCCTTTTCTCTCCACTTTCCAAACCACAACCCCAAGGTTGCTTGGGAAGAACTGGTTCTTTCTATTTGACAACAGCCTAGAAGGAAAGTTGCCCCATCGACTCAGGGTACATTTGGCCTGGTCAGAGAAGGTGTAACGTATTAGATCCAATCACCCAGTCCCTATGTTCCATTCCGATCGCTCTCCCATGCAAAGGCCTCTGGACGAAGGCAAAGGTCTCCTTTTATCACCCCCTGCCACCAGAGTCTATCCATCACCCAGTGATCCAATGACCAACTCTCCATCCATCTACTGGCCTCTCTATCTGCCGCAGGAACAGGAGCCCTGGGGTTCAGCTCTCACAGTCTCAGTTCTTGGCTGGGTCGAAGGAACACCAGCACCCCCCCTTAGTCTACCCCCTGGTAATGTCTCTAAACAGGGACCTCTCAGCCTTCTCTGTCTTCCCCCCACCTCTACCCACCAGCAACTCCAATGAAAGGAAACAATGTAGGACGACACACATCTCAGCCACCCAGGAAAGGGAGAGAGAGACAAACTGTCTTAGAACATCTCTCTGGGCTGGTGGGTGAGGCTGAGCAGGAGGGAAGAGGGAGAAAGAGAGAGCCTTGCCCAGGGAGGGAGACTGAGAGGGACACTCTGGACCACAGACCCAGACACACAGACACACAGAGAGACCAGCCCAGGCAGTGAGAGCTCTGCGAGCCTATAAACCCTTTTGGTTGCAGGGTCCTGGAGGGCCTCACCCTGTCACAGGGTCATGGAGCCAAAATGGCTCACATTTGCATCTTGGGACCCACACAGAGGAACTAAGCTCTTTTCCAGAAACAAGTGGAACAATCTCCCCTGGGTCACAGCTTTCTCTTTGTCTGACTACTCTTCTCAGGATTCAGGGCTTTTGTCTCTGTCTCCCTGTCTCTGCATCTTTGTCTATCTTGTCTCTTCTCTCTTTCTCCCTCTGCCCCCATCTCTGTCTCAGATCACTTCTTGGGGACTCTGCCTTGGGGCTCCCGCTCTCCAGTGTGTAGGAAACCTGACCTTCATCATCTGTTTTTTATATTTTGGAAACGTCAGCTTCACTTCCTACCTGAGGGAAGTGGGGGTGGGAGAGCAGGCTGCCTGGCTCCACCTCTCTCCCTCCCCCCTCCATCTGAATCCACCCCATCTGAAATCCCACAGCTTCTTGCCCCAGGGAGGATAGATCCGAGGCCCCTCCTGCTCTCAGTCACTTTGGCAATAGGAGTCAGGCCCTGATTCACAGTCTTCCCTCCACAGCTCGCCGTGGGGTGTGGGAGGTAGTGAGGCCCCTTCGGATCAACCCACCAGTGGTTTGCTGATTTGGGAAAAAGAGAAAATGCCAGGGACACTGAAAGTCCAAAAGGCTGAGGGATTTCACCAATGAAAACCAGGATGGCAGCAGTCATTTCTGCCTCTAGGCCGAGTTACATCCTACACATTGTCACAGATATTTGCTTGATACTACTATGAATTCTAGAAATAGATTACACATACTAAGGGCTTACCCTGTGCCGAGCCCTCTACTTGTCTTCGCATTACACCCACCCCCCGCCCCAACTTCATGCGGTAGGTATTATTTTCTTCCACATTTGAATGGGAAAACTAAGTACACAGAGAGGTTAACCACCTCGCCCAAAGTAACTCAGCTAATCAGATGTGAACCCTGATTTCTCTGACTCCAAGTCCCAAGCTCTACATCGAGGTTTCCGAGACCAGGGAAATGTATTGTGTACATTTCCTTTTGAAGGAAATACATCCGCAGTAATCTGAGAATTTACCTTCAAAATCCCAGGGACCCAGGGACCCCGGGTGGGAGAAGCGTTGTAACACACTACTTTCTGTGAGACCTAGAAGAACCAGCTAGAAGAGAGCATTTCAAGGAGGAGGAACTGGGAGGGCAAAAAATGATGGCTGCAAGTCAGGGCACAGTGCAGGCACCAGGCAGGGGAAGTCTGGCTCCGTGCAGGGAAATGAAAAGGGGCAAACAGGACTAGGTGGAGGGCTGGGGCAGCTCAAGGAGGCCCGAAGGCCCAGTTCAGTTTATCCTCCAAGTTTTCGAACAGAAGAGTAATACTTCAAAAGACGTGTTTAAGGCCTGGGCTGGAGGGAAAAGGGAGTCAATAAAGAGCTGCTGAGGGGTTGCTATTACAATCCTGGCAGCCTAGGACCACCGGACAAAACATGCAGAAAGGAGGTATCTATAAGACATTTCCAGGGGTGCCTGGGTGGCTCAGTCAGTTGAGCGTCTGACTTTGGCTCAGGTCATGATCTCATGGTTTGTGAGTTCGAGCCCCACGTCGGGGCTCTGTGCTGACAGCTCAGAGCCTGAAGCCTGCTTCAGATTCTGTGTCTCCTCCTCTCTCTGCCCCTCCCATGCTCATGCTGTGTCTCTCTCTGTCTCTCAGTTAATAAATAAACGTTAAGGAAAAATAAATAAATAAAAGACATTTCCAAAGAAATCTAGCATTTCGGCGTCTGAGCCATCTGCCTTCTTCCCAAGGATTGCTATCCAAGGAAGCCTCTGGGTTGGGTAGGGGTGTGGCAGGCAGAGGGAGGAGCAGGAAAAGGTAGTGTGTCTGCAGCACTGAGCCTTTACACTCGCAGACACTCTGGTCTGAGGGCTGCTGTGGCCGTGAGTGACGGCAAGAGGAAGGCTCTGTGAAGACGGTCGGTACTCAAGGCTCAGAGCTGGACACTGGCCTGAGGAGGAAACTGGTCCTGCCAGGTCTCTGGCACACGGTGGGTGGGCAGACTATAGATCCTGAGCTTGAAGGAGTATTTTGTGTCTTTTTCAGTTCTTTGAAAGGAGGACTCCTCTCCCTGGGTGGCAAAAAAAAAAAAAAAAGCAAACAAGCAAAATTTGGTTAAGAACTCAAGAACTGCCAATTCAGAAACTCTGATCTGCCCAAAAGAGCAGTCCCTTTTTTTCAGAGGCCAAAAACCTATTTGCATCAAAGACTGTATATGTCTGTGTGTCTGCGGGCCGGTGAGGGAGACAGAGTGGGTGTGAGGAGAGAGCTGAAATGCCTTTGTTCCTGTGTGCGAAGCTACCGCTCTGTGGGCTTACACATGTGTGTTGTATGTACGTTTGTGCCTATTTCTCAGGCCCCTGTGTGCACTGAACTTTCAAACCATAAATAGAAACACTGCAGCTTGGCAAAGATATCATAGGAATAATTATCTAATTTCAGAACATGTTATTATAATACCTACTTGATGTGTAACAAACTTAACAATGTTAGCGTTATATTCACCAACTCTAAGTTATAGACTCACAATGCCAAGTCCCACCTCAGAGGCTTCTCTGAGACCCTAGTGCAGAGAAGGCCCCAAAGAAAGGTCTTTAAGGAACATCCACCCCCCCACCCCCACCCCCCAGGGCTTGCTTCTGGATGCAGAGTCTGGCTGGGGAGAGAGGAGATTGCCGGAAGTGGGACGCAGCCTAAATTGGGTGGCAACTCTGTTTCCTCCCAGAATCCCCAGTCCTCACCAGCAGAGGAACCCCTGGAACCGGGAAGGGATCGGCCATATTGGGGTCACCGAGGCAGATAAGCTTTCCCTGACTCAGCAGTGGGCTAGGGGGCCTCATGATCTGCAAGCCTCTCCTCTTCCCCAGGGTGGGGGGCTGGGTTGGATTGAGGCTGTGTGAGGAGAATGTTTGCTGTTTGCTGCTGCTCCCTGTTGACTTTAGCCAGTAGCTCTGTTTACAAACCCAGGTTGGTTTTCCCAGCACAGTTAATTAGAACAAAGACATCTGGTGTGAGGTCTGGGGAGGGCATCTGCGCAGAGTGTTCCCCCCACACCCAGCAGCCGTGGGCCAGCACAGGGCAGATCAGAGCAGCTAAACAGGACCAGACGGAACTCACCAAACCCAAAGTTCTCAGGAGAATCGTGGCTGTTCTCACTCTGCCTTTCCCATGCTTGCTAAGTTAGACTGGGCCCCCACTTTCGAGACTCGGGGGACCCCCCCCCAGGAGTCAGGGATAGATGCCCCTACCTCAGTGGGATCACAGGCTGGAGATCAAAGACTCAGTCCTCTCCTCTGCCCTTCCAAGTCCAAAAGAATCAGGCAGAGATTTCTGTCCCTCTCTCATCACAGTGACTGCATTCTGTAGGAATGTCAGACCTCTTCAGCCCCCCTGCAGGAAAATCTCCCCTCCTGGACACCCCCTCAGAGAGGTGTCCTTCTGACACCTCCCTGACTCCTCTCCAGCCAATTTCTGACACTGCCAGGGAAGAAAGAGATTAACCAGTCCAGAACCAGAGGGAGGCAGGAAGGTGCCCAGGAAGGTGAGAGGTTCTGGGTGGACAGTTCCAGGGCTGTGGGGATGTGGAGGGCTGGGATGGGGAGGGGCAGCGGCTTATCTCTCCCAGGAGGGGGGAACTCACTCCAAACAGCTAATGCACTGGCGTGTGAAAGCCCCTCAATTAGCACTAATGATGCAATCAGGGAGGGAGGAGGAGGGACCAGAAGTTCTGGCAGAGTCAGCACCAACCTACACACAGAGCACACACTCCTTTCCTTTCCCCGGACACAGTGGCCCCTTCAGAGACACCAGTGCACACAGTCCACAGACAGCCTGGACCACGCACGTCCGTGGGTACAAACGCATTCTTTGCACAAGCTACTAGCATGCATATGGTTCTGGATCCGCTGATGACCGTGTCTGACTGCGGGGATCCCGGGGAGAGGGGTTCGATTGGGGGCTGCAGGGACGAGGAAAATGAGAAACCAGACTGAGGGGTGGAGGTTCAGTAGGGCATCTTCGAACACCTCATGATTGTTCCTCTGATCCCAGAGTTCCCGTCCCACGCAGACTCGCAGGTGCCAGCCTCTCTGCGTCCACCTCTCCACACCCCCACCCCCTTCGCCCAGAGATCCGAGATTAGGCTAGGAGCCGCCATCCCCAGCCCCACCCGCGGGAGGCCCTGGGTCCCGGGAGGGAGCTCTGAAACCACGCGGACCCCCACCACCCCAGAGCCAGCTGCTCGCCACCCGCCCCCCCCCACCCCGCCCAGCCCATTACCCTCCGGCTTCACCCCTTTATCTTCTCCCCCACCCCGCCCGGCCAGCTCCGTTATCCGCCTCCCGGTCCCGTTATCCGGCAGCCCGGCCCCGTTATCCGCCCTTGCGCGGGGCCCGGAGCTCCCGCGCGTCGCGGGGCCGCCGCTGCCCCCTCCCCCTCTCGCGGCCCGAGCTCGGGGGCCCGCGGGCTGGGCAGGGCCGGAGCCGCCTCCGCGCCGCTTCCCAGGCCCGGACGGCCGCGGGAGGAGGTCCCGCTGTCAGTCAGCGGGGAAGGCCGGGCCGGGCGGCCGGAGGGGGCGGCGCCGAGGACGGGCTCGGGCCGGGAGCTGGGAGGCGGAGGCGGAGGGGGCGGGGGCGGGGGCGGCTCCGGGCCTTATAAACGGCGGGGGCAGGGCGGGAGGGAGGCAAGTGTCAGGCCGATGTGCGGCCCGCGAGGGGCCGGGGTCGGGGCCGCCGGGGCCATGCGCGCGGACTGGGCAGGGGGCCGGCGGGACGCAGAGCGGAGCCGCCTCGGAGCCTGAGCCTCCCGGGGCCGGGGCCGGGGAGCCGCGCGGGGCCGGCCGGCCGGGGGGGAGGGGAGCGATGCGGCGCCGGCGGGCGGCGGTGGCCGCGGGTTTCTGCGCCTCCTTCCTGCTGGGCTCCGTCCTCAACGTGCTCTTCGCACCGGGGTCGGAGCCTCCGCGGCCAGGCCAGTCCCCCGGGCCGTCGCCAGCCCCGGGCCCGGGCCGTCGCGGGGGCCGCGGGGAACTGGCCCGGCAGATCCGAGCGCGCTACGAGGAGGTGCAGCGCTATTCCCGCGGGGGCCCGGGGCCCGGGGCCGGCCGGCCGGAGCGGCGGCGCCTGATGGACCTGGCTCCGGGCGGGCCGGGCCTGCAGCGTCCCCGGCCCCCGCGGGCCCGGCCCCTGCCCGACGGCGCCCCGGGCTGGCCCCCGGCTCCCGGCCCGGGCTCCTCCGGCTCGGGCCCGCGCCTGGGCTGCGCCGCGCTCCGCAACGTGTCCGGCGCACAGTACGTGGGCTCAGGCTACACCAAGGCCGTGTACCGGGTCCGCCTGCCCGGCGGCGCCGCGGTGGCGCTCAAGGCGGTGGACTTCAGCGGCCACGATCTGGGCAGCTGCGTGCGCGAGTTCGGGGCACGGAGGGGCTGCTATCGGCTGGCGGCCCACAAGCTGCTCAAGGAGATGGTGCTGCTGGAGCGGCTGCGGCACCCCAACGTGCTGCAGGTACGACGCGGGGGGGGGGGGGTTGGTCAGGGGGTGAGGATGCTGGCTGGACGTGCCCAAGCCCGGTCACTCTGGCTGGAAGAGAACCCTTGGTCTTCTAGGTAAAGAAACGGAGCCCCAGTGACTGTGTCCACGTTAAGCTGGGGGCACAACCCCCCCCCCCCCCCCGTGGCTGCTTCCCACCACACTACCCTGCCTCTCACTCCTGAGTGGGTGTCTCTTTAAGGAGGGACTCCTGGGTCTCTCAGCTTCCACACCATATCCTTTGAAGACAGAGGCCAGGACAGAGGGTCCCAAAACTAGAGGTAGGGGTGCCGGTCTGTTAGGACTTAGGACCCTGCTTCGGGCTGGAGCTAGGGCGTTGAGTGCCAGGGAAATGACTGCAAAAGCCAAGACACAGAGCAGAGGTCATCCCTGAGTCAGGATTCCAACTGCAATGATAGGGCCCCCTTTCCTGATGGAATCTGAACCCCTCTTCTCTCAACTTCCAGTGACTTGTCTGACTTTGAAAATGGGACGGGACGGCAATGGGTTTGGGAATGGCTAGAAAGAGACCCTGTGTCAGGCTTGATTCCCAGAGACTATCCCCACCCCTTACCCCACCCAGAAGCCACTAGAAGGACTGGAGGGAATTGGGTAGTAGGCCAGAAAATGCAGAGCCCTTCCCAGAAGTGACCCTGCCATTCTCCAGGCCTTAAAGTCAGCCCTTAAATCCTTGAGGAAGCCTTAGGGTCTTAGCTCAGTGCTCAGAGGACAGACTACAGGCCTGAGGGTCTCAGGGTCACATTATCAGAGTAGATGTGGTCAGTAGCTGGAAGACTGAAAAAGCCAGATGCCCAGGTTCCTGCTAAATGGGACTCTGTCCCTCCTGTTCCCTGGGGGACAGAGGGGAAAGATGAGACACCCCCACCCCTTGTCCCCTCCAGCCGAGACTAAGAGCATGAGCCTCTCACAGCCCCAGCACTGCCCTAACGCACCCACTTCCTCCTCTCCCCCAGCTCTATGTCCTTGAGTCGGCCCTAGGATTAGACAAACTGTTCCCTTTGCACATGTCTGAGCAGACTGAGAGGGGAATCCCTGACTGGTCTTGGCCCGCGGAACAGAGGGTGTGTGCAGACTCCCCAGCAGAGGAACCTTGCCCACACCTTCCACCTCCTAGCCCACTCAGATTAACCTTTCTGCACCCAGCAGAACTGACCAGAAATCCAGGAGTCCTTCCCTCCTTTGGCGAGGAGGGAGATGGACCCCAGGCCTGGGTGGGTATTCCAGAATGAGAGAGAGAGGCCAGAGAGCTATTTATATTCCCGCTGGCTCCAGGTCTCCCCAGGCTACCCGAACTCTGGTCAGACACTTGTGACCAGGTCCTAGGCCCTGAACCGGCTGCAGGAGGTCAGGCAGAGCCAACAGTTGTGGGTAGTTATGCCTGGTTGCACAGCTGACACTGTGCCTGGAGCTCCGGGGAGCAAGCGGCTGGTTACGTGGCCGTTCTAACTGGGAGGATCTTGTTCTTTTTGCTTCCCAGGGGCTCTTGGGAACTTTTTGGCAACCCTGGGGTGTCAGTCTGATTCTGAAGCAGTGGAGAAGCAGGACATTAAGTGTTAGTTAATTGACTCAAGACGCCCCTCCCTTAGGACAGGTTTGAGGTTTACTGCGCTTCCCTGTCTCTTACGGAATTTCTCCCTCCCTCACTAACCCCAGCCAAGCTTCCTGACCAGCATCTAGCCAACTGCCCCCACACATCACAGAGTGCTCCTCAGCTTTAATGTCAGGCCCCCTGCCCAATTCCGAAGGCGTCAAAATGAAATTATATGAAACAGCCGAATAGTTTTCACCCATCCCCTCACTAGACCAGGACTGGGCTGTCTGAGGTTGGCTGTGTGACTTTTCCAGGGTCAGAGACTGGTGTTAGTCACCCTGGGGCATAAGGGTTATATGGTGGGAAGGGTCCCAATCCTTTCCATCTGGGGAAAGGTAAAAAGCTGCCATTCCAGCAAGGAAAGGCTTCTTTGGTGTGAGTTTAGGAACTGCTTTGGGAGTGATTTCCATTGATCCCCCCGACCCCCAGCCAGGCTCCTTCTGGCTTCCTCAGCAGCATGTTACCTCTGGTGCCAGGGAAGCCTGCTGTGGGGTCTTCTTGCTCAGGAGGCTTCAGTGAGGGTGCGCAGGGAACTAGAAATAATGCTTTAATACCTCTTAATCATTTAAAATTTCAAAATCGTTTGATAGATGCCCTGGGGAGGAGCCAAAGAATGTTTCTGACAATTCCGGCTCCCCCAGGCCACCCGAAGCCCCTCCCCCCTCTCTGGCAACCCCAAAGTTGGTTCTGTGGGTTCTAATAGAAAATGGCCAGGTAACATGTCCCACGTGCACCTCCCAGCACTCTCTCTGGTCTCTGGGGACTGCCTGGGTGAGCTCTCTCTTTCTTCCGTCACCCTTCACACACACACACACACACACACACACACACACACACACACTCTCCTCACGTGATAGATGCCTCTATAGCCCAGGGTCAAAGGGCGCAAGGGTCTTCCCTCCCCCCAAACTCCCGTAGTCCCAGGAGCTCAGGCCTCAGATGGGGCCCCAGGCGTTCTTGGGCCCAGAATCTGGCCCTGCTAGGGTATATTTCTTCTCCCAAACGAACAAAAGATGTGCCTGAAATGCTCAGCCTCACGCTTCCTGGGGGGGTTAATGGTGTCTTTTTATTTTTTCCTGAGGGGTGTTGATTAATACCTCGTTAACAGCGCATTTAACGACCTCCGGGTGTTTAATACCCTTCAGAAGTTTCCCACAAAGGCTCAGACTCTGGGCAAGAAAATGAGAACCAGGCCCCAGGGCTGCTCCCCTTACCTTCCTCCCCCCACCCCGCCCCACCAGGATCTGGGGCCTCCCTGGGCTGGTGCGAGGTGGGGGAGCAGACAGAGAGGGAAGAAGAGGGTGCCTGGGACTGTCCCCTGATCCCCCAGTTCACCACCCTGGTGAGCTAATGGCGGACGCTGAGTCGTGCTTTCTCTCTCATGCCAGCAGGACTGGGGCCGCTGGCTTCAGGAAGGGGGTGCTGAAAGGGCACTCCTGGGACCGAAGGGGGCATGTGAGGGCCTGGAGTAGATCTGGGCGGGGTGTGAATGATGGTAAGAAGGGTGATGGTATGGTATGTAGGGACATCTAGCCCGTGCTTGGATCCCCCTGTGCCGCACTCCCCCCTCAATCCCCACATTGTGCAGCTCTCCCCTCTGCCTGCTGCGGCCTGGACAACTCGGCCTTTGTGTTCCTACCCCACAGGGTGCTGGTTGTTTTGAGCAGCAGCTGACCCCTAACTGATGTGCAGTGTGGTGGCAGAGGCTGAAGGAAGCAGGGCTCTCTGTGGATGCTGGTTTAGGTGTTAATGACAAAGTCAGGCTGTGCTTCCCACAAGTCCCTGAGCTGAGCTGTACCAAGCCCAGCCTCAGGCCCTACGGAGTGGGCAGGCCCTTGTGAGCATGCCCCCAAAGAACTGATCTTCCCCAGAAACCTTCCCTTACTACTCTTCCCATTGGTGGGTGTGACCACCGCCTCCCCCTCACCACCAACATATGAAAAACACGCCAAGGATGTGCCCCTTGGACACTTTGTTCTTTACCTACTGCTTGTTCCCAATCCCGAGGGAGCTTGTTTTACCTCCCACAAGACCAGAGCTGAGAAAAGAATGAAGCTGCCCCCAAGTAGAAATGATAAAGAATAGAGAAGGATTGGAGCAGAGGCAGAGGTATAATACCAATTTGCTGGCTTGTTGATTAACGGATGATATTCTTAGAATTCGAGTGACGTAAATTTGAATCCTAGCTCCTGCATTTATCAGCTGTGTGATGTTATGCAAGGAACTTAACCTCTCTGAGTTGGTTTCCTCACCTGTAAATTGGAGACTAATAATAGTACCTACTATGTCTGTGTAAAGTTATTATAAGAATCGAGTTACACATGTAAAACATTTAGTACAGTGCCTGGCACATGGTTGACACATGGTGTCCAGACCTGCCCATTTACCTGGGAGGCGGGAGGTAAGAGGCTGACGTAATCAGCAGGAACTCTGGCTGCAGGGACAGAGGGCAGGCTTCTCAGGCAATGCTGTCGATGCTGGTCTCTTCTGGCCTGAGCTGCAACAACAGCCTAGGGATGGGGGTAGGGGGTCAGTAGTGCACAGGGAGGGGGCATCTGACAGCCCAGCCCTTCTCTGTCCCCACCCCGACCCTGTGACCTAATGACCTGCCCTGGACCTCCCCTAGCTCTATGGCTACTGCTACCAGGACAGCGAGGACATCCCAGACACCCTGACTACCATCACGGAGCTGGGTGCCCCTGTGGAGATGATCCAGCTGCTGCAGACTTCCTGGGAGGACCGTTTCCGAGTAAGCAGGGAGGAGGGCCGGGCCCTGGGTTCCTCGCTGGGATGGTTTTCCCTTAGAAGGCCAGCCCTCCAGAGCAGCTTGACTCCTCCTCCATCTAAAAGGAGGGAAAGTTGGAGCAAAGCTGACTCGGCCATCAGCCAAAGGGTTAAAAAAAGAAGCAAGACCTAGAGGATCCTGACGTTTTTGTACTCCTGCCCCCTTACACACACACACACACACACACACACACACACACACACACACACACACGTAGCCTGGCTGCAAAGGACTAGAAAAGACCTTAAGGTCAGCTTGACCCTCCCTCTGTTTTCACACACTGAACTAAAACCACATTCAAGATGCAGCTTCAGGGAGGAGATCCATTACCCACAAGCTTATGTGCCGCCCATGGCCAGGGTCAGGCCAGCCTGGATTAATAGAAAAATCACTGGCTTGCTCTGTTAGGGCCCTGACCCTCAGCCCTTAGTAAGCACTGGGGCCTTTAAGAGAAAAGCCAACCCCTCCACCCCAAGCTAAGTCCAGAACCCCAAAGGGGTGAGCCCTGGAGCCCCCCAGGTGCTTTCCCAGGAGAGACGCGGTGAGCAGCCTTGTGTCTACCCCTCAGATCTGCCTGAGCCTGGGCCGCCTCCTCCACCACCTGGCCCACTCCCCGCTGGGCTCCGTCACTCTGCTGGACTTCCGCCCCCGACAGTTTGTGCTGGTGGATGGGGAGCTGAAGGTAACGGATCTGGATGACGCACGCGTGGAGGAGACACCATGTACAAGCAGCACAGACTGCATACTGGAGTTTCCAGCCAGGAACTTCACCCTGCCCTGCTCAGCCCAGGGCTGGTGCGAGGGCATGAATGAGAAGCGCAACCTCTACAATGCCTACAGGTGACCTCCACTTCCCACTCAGGAAGGCCAGGGAGGGAGAGTAGGCCCCGGAGGGCGTGGTGAGGGGAGAGCCAGGGCCTTGACCAACAGAGCAGCAGCGGCTGGGAAAGTCTTCCACCCACTCAAGAAGGGAACATTCAGGCTCCTGATGATGATGCTAAAAATAGCTCCAAGGAGAATCTGGGTTGGGGGGTGGCAGCTGGAGACTTCTTAAAATAGTGTCTTAAAATAGTGTCACAGTGGAGTCTAGGGCTGGTGGGATCTGTGTTCCCCCTTTCTCCCCTGGTCCTTCACCTCTGGAAGCTCCTCACTGGGCCCCAGCTATGGGGCTGCTCTGACAGCGATCAGCTCATGGGGTAAGATGGGACTGGGTGGTGGGGAAGTCCTGGGGATGGATGAGGGAAACAGACCTCAGCTTTCAGTTTCATGTAAAGTCAAATTTTGGCCTTAGCATATGCCCAGATCCCTACCCTGAGTCCGAGCAGACTCCTTGGTACACTCTGGGGTTATGCCTAGGCCTGAGGGATCAGGCTCCCCGGCCCGATTAGGGTTCTGTCCCAAGTTGGGGCAGAGGAAAGATGCGTCCTCCAAGGCTGGACCACTGAGCCCCTTGTTTCTCTCTGTCCCAGGTTTTTCTTCACATACCTCCTGCCCCACAGTGCCCCACCCTCACTACGACCTCTGCTGGACAGCATTGTCAATGCCACAGGTGAGCTCTCCAGGGCCCTTCCGCGTCCCATCACCCTGCCCCTCCCCCAGCAGGCATGGAGACAAGAATGACCCAGGACAGCACATAGTCCAGAAACCATCGTTTCCCAAAGTGGCATTCTGTATCAAACCCCCTTAGCAGTACGCTGGTCATGTGGGCCCAGGCTTCAGAGGGAGAGAGGGAAAGGCAGCTGGTTGCCACCTCAGGGAGGAGTGGAAGCCCATATACCCTCTCATAGCCACACTGCACTCTGCAGGAGAGCTCACCTGGGGAGTAGACGAGACTCTGGCCCAGCTGGAGAAAGTGCTACACCTGTACCAGAGCGGGCAGTACCTGCAGAATGCCACGGCAAGCAGCAGAGCGGGTGAGTGGCTCCAACAGGGCTCCAGGGGCTGGGGTGAGGAACAGGTGGGAGGGTGAGTGGTCGCCCTCACTGGGCTAAGCGGCTCATCCTTCTAAGGCACACTTGGGGAGACCACTGACTGTTTAGCCTTTACTTGGAGGTGTCCTCTCTGGCTGAGTGGTCATTCTGCCTTGACCTGGGGAGGTGGGCCCTGATACCCCTTCTCCGGGTGGCTCCAGACCCCACTATGTACTGACTGTGTGACTTTGAGCAGATTACCTACACCTCGAGCCCACTTTGCTCATTTGTGAATTGGGTTTATTACGTGCCTCACAAACTACTTCTGGGGAATAAATGCCAGGGGAAGTGTGTGCAAGCAATTAACCTGGTTCCTATAACACAGCTGGAATACAATATATGTTTGCTTCTCTTTCCTTCCTCTGCTCTTCTGGGGGTGAGAAAGGTGGCTGGAGGTGGTTGGGGCTCCTTAGCAAAACGAGTCAAGAAGCCCAAGAATTCCGGGCGGAGAATTCTAGCCACTGCTATAGTCCCTCTGCTGAGGCCCTGGGGTTTATCATGGTTGGCAGGGGGGCCAGGAGTGGGCAGCCTCTGTATTCAAGGAGCTCTGGCCAGTCTTAGGGGTGGGGGAGCCCTCGTTAGCCCTGTAAATAAAGTTTAACGAGGTGAACAATGGCTGGCTCTGTCCCTGAGGACGCCGTTTATGGGGCTATAAATCACAGCCAGCCCTGGACTTTGGTCTAGTCCCTGGGAGAAGAAGGAGGCAGGAGGGCGGGGTGGCCAGAGGCCCAGGGCCTCTGCATTATCAGTGCAGAGCTGAGGCTCCCCTAGCAGCAGAAAGGACTCAGGTGAACGGGCGGCCTGCAACTAAGCAGCTTCCTGATTGAGGAGCTCTCAGAGCATTTGGGGGCTCTTTCCGCTAATGGGAAGATTTTTTCCTCCAGCCCCCTCCCAGACACTGAAGTTGTCATTGTTGTGTTCCACGTTCATTTGCATTCCCCTTAAGCTCAGAAACCTCCCCTTAAGCTCAGAAACCTCTAACTGTCCCCTCCCTCAGGAGCTTGCCTAACCTCTCTGCCCAAAGCCAGGAGGAAGTAGGACCAAGGGGTGCTCTAAACTCTCACTACTCTGGGGCGCCTGGGTGGCGTAGTCGGTTAAGCGTCCGACTTCAGCCAGGTCACGATCTCGCGGTCCCTGAGTTCGAGCCCCGCGTCAGGCTCTGGGCTGATGGGCTGATGGCTCAGAGCCTGGAGCCTGTTTCTGATTCTGTGTCTCCCTCTCTCTCTGCCCCTCCCCCGTTCATGCTCTGTCTCTCTCTGTCCCAAAAATAAATAAACGTTGAAAAAAAAAATTTTTTTTTAAATAAAAAATAAACCCTCACTACTCCAAAATGCGGTCTGCAGACCAGCAGCACCAGAAGCTGGTTAGAAGTGCCCAATCCTAAGCCTCGCTCCAGACCTTCTCAGTTAGGATCTGCACTTTAACCAGATTCATTGGAGATTCACGGGCACACTGAAGTTTGAGAAGCTCAGCTCTAAATGTCTAAAATGTCCTGATCTCCAGCTCTGTGTGTGTTTATCCCACGGTGTGCCCGCCATCATGTGCTGTCTGAACCCACTGCTCACTCTTAGATTTGGGAATTGTGTGTCTCCCAGAAACTGAATCTCACCTTTGCCTTTACTGGGTGGTCAGCCCAGTCCCCCAGTGGTAGCTGCCTTCATCATCTCCACGCTAGGGCTAGATTTCAGCTTTCAGCTTTCCGTTAGGAAATGAGTCTTAGCCCTGTTCATAAAGCGGCCCCAGTGCCCTCATGCCTAGAGACACAGAGTTCTCATCTGAGCTCTGTCCCCAACCCACAGAGTACCAGCGCCTCCCAGGCAGCACCATCCCCCAGGAAGACTACCGCTGCTGGCCCTCTTACCACCACGGAAGCTGCCTCCTTTCAGTGTTCAACGTGGCTGAGGCCGTGGACGTCTGTGAGAGCCATGCCCAGTGCCAGGCCTTTGTGGTCACCAACCAGACCACCTGGACAGGTGAGCCAGTGGGAAAGGACACCCGGAGGGAGGTGACTGGAGCTCCCTGGAAGAAACTGACAGGTAGCGGTCCCCCATCAGAAGCCAGGTTTGATGAGAAGACGAGAAGGCCGAGATGATGAGGGACAAGTATATGTGTCCTCTGGGCAGTCACATTAGGGAGACTGGCCCCGCCTCCAGGGAGAGAAACAGTCCTGTTACGTCTCACCTCTGCCCCCAGGTCGGCAGCTGGTATTTTTCAAGACAGGATGGAGCCACGTGGTCCCCGATCCCAACAAGACCACATATGTGAGGGCCTCGCTGACCTGAGGGCCCAGCTGGCGGCAGAGCAGCCCCGCCAGCTGGGCTCGCCTATGGAGGGAGGGAGTGACTTTCATATGTCACCTGCAAAGCCCTGCAGACGAGGCTGACACCCCCCAGTGAGGCGACCAGGACAACGTGCAATAATGCCAAATGTTAAAATGTGAGTTTACCGGTCTAGGTATGGGACTGCTGGCCCCAGGCCAGGAATCACGGGGGGCTGACCGGCTCTGCAACCCTCTGAGCTGCCAGCGAGGCTCAGGCTGGTGTCCCTGTGGGGGCCTCTGCCCCTCGCTGGGACAGTTCTGTGGGCAGCCCCATCACTGTGTTCATGGTGTGAGAATGTAGCCAGAGCCCCTGCTGCTGCTGCTGCTGCTGCTGCTGCTGCTGCTGCTGCTGCCCGCCGCAATCTGGCAGGGGCTGCGTGGGGACAATCGGTCACGGGGTGTTCTCTCAGCCGAGCTCCGGATGGCGATGCTCTGGGATGTGGGAAACTCCGTACCTGGGGAGGCCGCCTCCGGCCACTCTACCGGGGGCACCCGCAGGCCAGCGCAGGGGCGGGGACAGAGGAGCACACACATGGTATGAGCCAAGACACGGGGTCAAGGGGCAGGTTGCGGTTTGAGCCAGGACCTGGGGTGGGGGTGGGGCCGGGGCCTTTCTGCCTCATTTGCTTTCAGTGAAAGCCGCCAAGCAGCCAAAACCAGCCTCTCCCCCCCTCCTGGAGTTTGTATATCCAGAAGCTTTTGTATTTCTTGTTCGTTAAAATGTTTATTTTTGTAAAAAAAAGAAAAAAAAAGAAAGAAAGAAAAAGGAAAAAAATCAGTCAATTAATAAATGACGTTCCCTGGCAAGGATTCTTCCCAAGCCACAGTTTCTTGGGCTGACTTACTCATTCTCACTTAACGTCTTTGGTGTTTGGGGGAAATGGGGGCAGGAGGTCATGGGGGATGACCTCTGGAGGAGTGAAATCTTTGTGGCAAACACTGCAGTTGGCAAAACGTGTTTTCAGGTCCCTCTCCCATGGTGCCCACCTCCCTCCTTGGCCCTCCATATCCATGTCCGGACAAAAGACATGAGGGACTTCTTCCTACAGGGAGATTCACGCTTTAATACACACCGGCTTCTTCCATGCAAAGCTTTTACCCAGAGGACTGATGTCCTAATGGCGTGATGTCAGCCACGTCAGGGGACTCCCAAGCAACCTGCCGTCAGGTCACCTTTGCCCCATACAAGGTTTGGCCTCATCATCCTCACCACTGCCCACCGCAAGCTAATGGGCAATTTTTTTTTCAGAGCCTTTCCCCAAGCATGAAATATATGGAAAGTGGGAAGAAAGGAAGGTCTATGGAAAGACTAGCCCCCTCTTCCTGGGTTTTAGGCTGGAGGGTCTAGGAGGGGAAGACTCAAGCGTGTGGAAGCCCAGAGGAAAAATGAGGACCTAAGTGTTCAAGATCACATGGAGGCCACAGGGAGCCCAGCACAGATACATATTTTCTAACTTGAAATCCTGCACCTTCCCTCCTACACACCGTTCTGCTTCTAGAATATTTTCAAAGCCCACAAACCTTTGAGGGTTTTGAAAAGAATGACCAAACTTTAACTCAGAACCCAGTTTCTCTTCAACAGATGTCATTGTTGTAAGTTCTCAGGTACAAGACGTCCCTGTATAGTTCTAGGGGATTGAGGAGTCCGTGTTAGTTCTAGAATCCTAACCGTGGGTGCTGCACAGACCCTCAGGGTTGCACCTCACTACCACCATGCCTAACCCACACGGGCCACATCTTGCCTCTGTCTACCTGGACTTGGTGATTGCGGGGAGGGTCAGAGCCACCACAGTATCTCACACCATGTCTCAACCAAGACAGGTCCCAGCCGTGCTTGCCGCCCTCAGGCCCTACCCTTCCACGAAGGACCTCAGCTTTCCTCAGTCTCCACACCCCTTTCCTCAATGGAACTCATGTGCTACAACACATCTATCCTGCCCCTGCCATCCAGTGTTAGATTTACACTTTCTCTGTTATTCTCCAGCTGCCAACCAGTGCATGGAGCTCTGAGGACAGAAGGAACCACGTCGCTAAGCTGGGACCAAGCAGGTGTCATGGGGCGGGGACAGGAAAATCTGCAGGTTCTGTGCAGTCCAGAGAGAAGCAAAGACCTTGATTACAGTCAGCAGAGAGGCCCACAGGGAACTGTGTGGCTCAGTGAGAAAGAGCAGGCTGAAGATGAACCGAGAACTGCCTTCTAGACTCTAGAAGTTTCTGGAGGTGGCTGGGGGAGAGGGGCAGGCCTATCCTCAGCAGGGTACGATTATCATTCCAGTTGGAGGTCCAGAGCACATTAAACTGTTTTAGAAAGAGTGGGGCACAGGCGGCTGAGGGGATGGTGGATTGCTTCTTCCCCAGTGAGCGAGCCTTGCCTCAGAACCTAGATATCTGGGGCAAAAATGGCCAGGCTCAGTCCTGCAGAGCAGAGAAAAGGGCATTTGCAGCTGGGAATGGAGAGGTGATAGAGTGCCCTGAAAGGAAGAGGACAGGGAGTAAAAAGCCTGAGGCAAAATCATCCCTCCCCCACAGATGGCCACTCACATGTAGCCACCTGTCTCCCTGGAAAACGTTCAGTTCCTGGGTACATCTTGTCCCCTTCCTGTGGAAGCCAGAACCACACCCCCTCTCCCCAAAGTCTATGTTCTTTCCACTCCGCTGCGCGGCCAAAGATACCCAGGCCTCATGCGCGGAAGAAATACATTCACCCAACCAAAGCTGCAGGTGGCAGTCCCAGAGTAGGGAAGCCAGAGGTGGGTCCTTTCCAGGTCTGGGGAAGTAGGAAGCAACATGAGAGGGGTCACGTTGCCACTGGTCCCCCGAGAGGCTCTGGAGGAATGTTGGCCAGTCCTGTGTTTTGCTCTTTGTGTGATCTGGGCTGTGACAACTCCCTGAGCCTCCCATCTCCTCACCTACAAATTTCAGATCAATAATATCTGCTTCACAGGAGTGTTATAGGGACTGAATGAAATTATGCAAGTGAGGGTCTTAGCCAGTGTCAGCAGTTAAGTGTTTAGGAAATACTAACTGACCTGTCACTGCTCTGAGCGAGCTGAGCCCTCGGCATTCATCAATGACCTGGCCTGGAAGAGTATCCAGGTGGACAGGGGAGGACCAAGGCACAGCCAGACTCTCCCCACACCCCACCTCCAGCACCCCCAACAGGGAACCCTGCCATCGCCTGGAGGAGGTGGAGCCGGGCTCTCCGGGTCAGTGCCCTGGGAGTTGAGTGTGTGGCAGACAGGAGGAAAAGGATTAACATGAAAGCAGAAAATGGGATTAGGAGGCCTCAGGATAATGTGCCCACCCGCCCCGCCATCCATGACAACGGCTTCTTGCTTTCACTCTTTGGCTTCTGGAGCCCAAAGCATGCAAAGCCTGGTTGCTCTCTGTTCCAAGGGGCAGAGCCAGCAAAAGACTTGGTAGGCTCAGAGCATGAGACTATTCAGTCCGCTAGGAAGAGGGCCAGGCTGCCTTATATGCGCTTTCTCATTTAATCCCCATGGCAACTCTGAAACGGGTGGTGGCCCAGATGAAGACCCAGGATGCAAGCCTCCGAAAGCCCGTATTCTTTCCCCTCCACCCTCTGTCTCACGGGGGAGCACAGCGTCCCCCTGAACCCAGATCATTGATGCACTTAGACCTGCATTTCCACTGGGAAGGGTTCCCAGACCCACGACTGCCTTTGACAGAAAACCCAAAAGGCAACTTAAGGAGACCAGGTCTGCCTCTCTGGTTCATCCCCAAAGGGTGAGGATGTCCCCAAAGAACCTGACCTTTTTTAAGGACCCCTTTGTGGTCGATCACAGGGACTTTTATTTCCCCTGTTCACTTCTTTGTGAATCCAGGCCAATACTGCACCATCTGGTGGAGAAAGTGCTCCCTAAGTCCCATCTATGTGAAGGGGACAGACCACGATATTTCTGAAAATTACCTCTTAAGTTCTAGAGGATCCTTAACGACCATGTACAAGGAGTTCATTCTCCCACCCCATTCCATAAATCAGAACAAGACCCATCTCAGCCTCCTTTTTTAAGACTGTGATCCCTTGTCCTTCTCCCCCCATCCTATGTAGTCCCTCACCCCCAATCACTCACCTACCCTCTGCTGGTCTCCTTTCAGCTCCAGAGTGTTTCTCCTGAGATGTAGTGACAAAACCTCCCCCCTCTATCATTCAGGGTCCCAACAGGAAATGGAGAACACACTGAACATAAGATATATTGACAAATGTGTGGGTACAGGGGAACCCTAAGGGATAGGGCTGTAAGCTGGGGCTAATAGCAGTAGAGGTGTTACCAACTCTACCCAAGGGAAGGGAGTATAATCTGCTACCAGACCTCAGAGGAGAACCTGGAAGGAGTCAAGTGACCAAAGGACATGGCCAGGCAGGGTGACCTCACAAGGAGGGAGCCAGAAGACCAGGTACGCTCTTGTTACCCTCCTCCCCGCCCCCTCTAAATCCCCATCTCCTGTGATGCTCTCCATTGGTCAAACCCACCTGAAGCCAGAGGGACCTTGGTGTGAGGTCTGTAATTGTCAGGGAGTCCTCTAGAGCATGCATTGTCCTGAGGGCTGTGATCATCCCCAAGGAGACAAGACTTGGCTCTTGGAACATGAAAAAAAATCTCAGATATCCCAGTGACTGGTGGCCCTCCCAGATATACACTATGCTATTAAAATCCCATGGGGGTGGTACAATTAGGATAAAAGTATCCATAAAGAGGAGCACCTGGGTGGCTCAGTGGGTTAAGCATCTGACTTCAGCTTAGGTCATGATCTCACGGTTCGTGAGTTTGAGCCTCGCAACGGGCTCTGTGCTGACAGCCAGAGCCTGGCGCCTGCTTTAGATTCTGTGTCTCCGTCTCTCCCTCTCTGCCCCTCCCCCACTCATGCTCTGTCTCTTCTTGTCTTTCTCTCAAAAATAAACATTAAAAAAAATTTTTTTTTAAGTATCCATAAGAGTACTTGGCAAGGGAGAGGGCAATGATGAAAACTAGGTTAGGAAGCCCTGATTGTAGTGATCCAAAACCCTTTCTTGGGCTGTCACTGAGAGCTTTAAATCTGTCATCCTCAAAAGCACAATTTTTACTATTATTCTCTAAACTGATGTATAATTCAACACACATTTACATGGACTCTCTGTGCCATTTAGAGTAAAAACAGTTACAGTGCAATTTGAATTATTTTTCACTTAATGCTTTACCCAACCGACCCTTGCCCATGGTGAACATCAGACTATGCACGAGTGTCCCGTGTCTCCCTGCAGCTTAACAGTTTTTGGTTGACATCTCCCCACATGGAAGAGCTCAGCATCATTGGCGAGCCAGGCAATTTCAATGTACACTCACTCCTCTCTCAACTGCTCAAGCCACAGAATATTTAAGTGCTAATCATCATAGTGAATACTGAAATATCAGACATGCCCCTGCCTTTCAGGGCCCACAGTGTCACTAGAGATGTCACCAAAACATCACTAGAGATGTCACAAATTCACCACGGTAATATACGAGCTGTGACTACAGGGCAATGAAGCCAATTTCCACATGTCGCTTGTGAAAGCAGAGGGCTGGTGGTCACATCTCAAATCACTAAGAGCCAAGTTAACCTCATCTCCCTCAGGAGCCTCAATTCCCCACCAGGAGCCTCACTGTCAACACGTTTCCATCCAAAGAAAGGCCTATTTATCGTTACTCCGTATTTCTTATCTCTAAGCCGGTTCCCTATTGTCACCAGACATTCCCCCCATTCCCATGGCGACTCAACAGGCTTTGGTATGGAGCCTGTCAGAAGCTCCTTAAAAGTGTAAATAGAGTGTGTCTACTGTTTCCCTCCTTATCCATACACTTATTTGGCCCTTCAAAGAGCTCTAGTAGATTAGGGAGGCACGACTTCTCCTCACCAAAGTCAGGCTGCCTTTCCACAGGAGGTGGAGTTCGCTCAAGTGCTCTGTAATCCTGCCCTGAGAGGTGCTGCCGACATGCCCGGCGTGGAAACAAAACTTGTGGGCCATTTCCCAGAAGCCCCTCTGGCACCCTTCGGTTCTTCGGCAAGGAGGTCCATCTCTAGAGAAGGCTCTCATTTTGTCCTGCCCTCCCATAACATCAGTCCCCTCATTTATTTGGGGAAAGATGTGTAGGCAAAATGAAAATAAAATACACAGTGTGCTTCCTTTCCATTACTTGGAGATTTCGGGCACTGTTAGTCATCTGAACCCATACAGAAGATAGTGGTAAGATTATCTGTATCACATTTCATTTTATGACATATCACCTTGTTTACGCCCCTCTTTAGGTTGTTTATAGGGTATAAAATACCTTTAAATGCTCTGGTCTTGTTTAGTCATTTTTTTTCTCCCATCAATAAAAAATTTTAAAAGCAGCCCTTGTTCTAAGAAATGACTATTGTACTTAGGGCACAAAGATGCTTTAATGGGGAAAGACAGTTTGTCTTGTATCTTGGCCTCCCATATCTTTTTGAACCAGACTTTGATGCGCTCTCTGTGGAGTATCCTGACTCCCTCATTGAGCTATGCGGAATTTTGCAGTTATTAAGAGCAAATGAGTTTCTTCTTTAAACATAGGCCTCTGCTTAGTACATTTAGTACTATTTGACTTGGGTCTCAAGATAGTGCTATTCCCGGAATGGACTTCACATGCTGAATTTTTTTTTTAAATTACCCACAATCCTATCACATATGCTGAAATGACTTTTTTTTTCCTACAGCCTCTCCAACAATTTGCTGAGATGAAGAGATTTATACAGGGTACTTTGGGGATAGGAATTTACAGGTTAACTCTTTAATATGCAAGTTATTATATAACCCACTCATGCTACTTCTGAAAATATATTCTGAGCAAATACTTCAAAATACAAAAAAAAAAAAAAAGACCCAAATACATGCAGATGTTCCTTGAAACATTATGTAGAATAACAAAAAATGAGGATTATATAGCAATGTGATAAAATATGTACATTACAGTGTTCGGTGCGAAAAGCGGGATGCTAACCCACGTATGCAACTGTGTAAAAAATCATGTGAAAAGACTGGAAGAAATACACACAGCTAAAAATTTTGTAAGGGTGACAAACTAAACAGCATTTTTTAAATAAACTTCTCTTGCATGTTGTTGTTTAATAAAAAATGATTTTGATTAGATGATTGTTTCAATCAATAAAAGGAGTAGCTCGATCTTGTCACCGAAAGGAAGACCAAAATCTCTCTCCCATTTTGTTATATAAGCTTCATTTAACTTGGACTTTTGGAAAGTCAGCTCTGCTAACCCCCTGATCCATAAAAAGTACTTGATGGCTTAATACAGGAGTTAGAATCACAAATGACTGTAGAAGCCAGCAGGAAGGAGGCCTGTGGTGCCTGATGCCATGTGGAGAACTCAGGCCTGAGCCCATAGGTATTTCAAGAGAATCAGAGTTTTGTGTGTGTGTGTGTGTGTGATTCTCGTGATTTGTGTATTTTGGCCTCTAGTTCAAACTCAAAAATAAAGACATTTGTGGGCCACCTAGTTCATGTCTACAAGCTGGATTCAGCCAGCTGGCAGCCAGTTTGTGACCTCCAGCATAAAACCCATTTCTGAAGTTATAGCCAACTGCCTGATTTCCGAGCATTTAGGCATCCCAACCTTCCCCATGTTCTCCCGCTCACTCTTTCTTCTTCAGTGAGCCCTGCACCACTTCTGGCTGTTTGATGAGGGTGATGAAGGATATTAGTCCTCAGGATTATGAAGTCTTGCAAATCTGTCCCTAGTGGGAAGTGTTTCTCTCGCCCAACTGTGAAAGCTGGTGACATTTTTAATATTAATCTGTTTTTCCGTCTGTCGCTTACACTCAGTGTGCCGTGAGGAGTGGATTTGATGCCCAATTTCATCCCTGAGCCCCTCACAGCTGTCAGATGGTGCCAGCCAGGCCCAGGCTGTTTCCAGCTTGTCGATCAGACTCGAGCAGTCAGTGTGTTTATCGCTGTTTCTTCCAATACCGCTGCCCCAACGCCAGTTACCGGCTTCAGAGGGTCGACCCAAGATGTAGCCCCCTCTTCTGCTCTGTCTCCACTCCCTCTGCTTCCCCCTCCCTCTCAATCCTGGGAGCTCCTCTTGGCACCACAGCTGACCATGGAGGGGTCCTACCTGCTTCCACACTGGCATCTGCTTCTGACCGCTCATAAAGGGGCCCAGGAGAGCTCCATTTCTGCAAAATAGCCCTGTTTCCCGCAGTGACCCCACAGGGTTGCGCCACTATTTTCCCACTATTCACAGGTCCTTGGATATTTGACCCTGGACTTGCAGCAAGGGGCAGCTAACGCTTCAGGAAACCATCATTCCCAGCCTTTACTACACCATGGACCATCTGGCCTCACGAGGTTTTAATGTGATGTCCTTGCTGCCTTGGGAGCCACAGCAAACAAACTACACCGGCAGGACCTTCTAGGAGCTTGTGCACTGACTGATCAACTCATTAACCACCGGTCAAGAAACAAATGAGTTGAGGCTCCATAAATAGCCAGCTCTGGCTTTTACATAGTGAACCATCCCTTCCTTCCCTATCCAGGACCTGTTGTGGTTGCAAACGCCTCCTATTAGTTCTTGGTTTATTTTGAGCACTGCAGATGCTGCCAGATGTTTACTTTTAACGTGAGGAGAATTACACTGTTCTTGTGGTTGAGGGGAAAGAAAGGGAAGCCCAGGGCTGTGGGCAAAGCTGGCAAGCCCCTCCACGGCCCAGTAACTGGGGGCTCCTTCCCTCTCCCCTCCAGATGTGGACCAAGCCCCACCTCCATTTTGCCAAGTCAGCAGATCCAGACCATTCCAGGCATGGAGGACCCTGCAGGTTCCAGAGCGGAGGCAGTGGCACACGTGGCCCCACCATGTGAGGCTCACCTGTGTCACTCAGATCATGCCTGGGCTCCACTGGCCCTCACGGCACCCTCAGAATGGGTGGAGTCCCCTTTGAAACATCTCCCTCTTTGGCAAAACCAAAAGGCAGAATTTCCTTTTGAATGAGTTGGACTATCTGAAAATCACACTTTGGGCAATTGTGATGATGGTAGGACCCCAAGACTAACCTGGGGACCCCACAAAGCCTGATCCATTTTGCAGCTGTAACCCTGTTGCCAATCTCCACCACAGTTTGCAGAGTCCAGTAGGACTCATGGGATCTTGTGTTCCCAATACAAGAAACTGCTGGCAGAAGCCAGCGCAAATACGGGTTTTTCCCACTGGGGGCCAAAGTCTTCCAAAGACGTGGCAAGCAATTACCCACAATCTCTACCCTTTGAAGGAAAGTTCCTGATCCCACATCAGCTTGTGCCACGGTTATCTGGACAAGGAAGGAGAGTCTACTCATTTGTCCATCCTGTCCTACGGATAGACCTGTCCAGTCTATCCCTCTCCCTTCTGCTTTCTTGGGCCTTAGTAACCTAAAGGCTGATAACACCTTCTCTTCTTCTTCTGTCTTCCTCATGCCCAGAAAGCAGGACCAAAAAGCAGAAGTGCATAATCCTAGCTCCATAAATCATGCCCTGTGGGACCTTAACATGGAATCATCTATATCATGTAGCATTGGTTTCTTCATTGTGAAAAGGGAATATAATAATACTTATTTTACAGGGTAGTTGTGAGGCATTCATAAAGTTGGTAAATCATTGAGCCTGTCACTTCGTAAGTCCTCAGTAAACATTAGCGGTTATCATCATTACTGTCTTGTGCTATTGGGTTCCAGACCTGACCCTCTCCAAGAGGTCCTGAAGGACAATGCCCATCTTTCCGGGGGTCAGTGTATCCAGGCCCATCCAGGCTACTCCAGCAATATATTCAGCCAGATGTGGCTCAGTGCATGTAGCAGATGAGGCAGACTGGGAGGGCCAGGACTGGACAGGACCACCCATCGGGCTGGGGAAGGTGCTGGCAGGACAGCCTCAGCTGCAGCTGCTGGGCAGACGTCCAGAGTGACAGGCAGAATGCAGTGTGCAAGGGTGTGGAAACAGACAACAGGTGGCCGCTCAGCACCAGTCAGCGGCTGGGGAGGGGATGGCAGATCTTCCAGCATTTGGTAACAGGGTGTCCCTACCAGCAGATGGGCCACAGCAATGGGCAATTCCAGAGGGGTGTTCTGAAATCTAAGCAGGCACGCAGCATCAGGAAGGTCTGTCAGCAGATTCCAGGACCCACCAAAGGCTGATTCTAGTGAGGGAAGAGGCCAGAGTGAACAAAGCAGGGCCCTGGGCCTAGAAGGATGGACAGATTAGCAAGACAAGGCTTCGGGCTGAGAAAAAAAAAAAAGGTGGGGCGGGGGTGGGGGGCGGGAGTGGCATTGTTAGAACTTGGCCTCCAGCCTGGAGAAGGGGAGAAAGACTGCAGGAGTAGGCTCTACTGTGGTCTAGCCTGACTCCTGACCCCTGGGCCCAGGCCGGGCTAATCAGCAAAGCAATCAGGGCAGGCCTGAGACTGTGCTGTTCCCATGATGAAGGTGCAGGAGAGAGAAGCTGAAGGTCATCATGGTGTAACTTCTCTCTCTCTCTTCCTCTGTCCAGGTACTACACCGGTTTTCCTGATTCTTACCCTTTTGCCTATTTTTTCTCCCCCAGATCCTACTTGCTGATAAGGAAGAACCAAAATAGATAGGGTCAGGTTTTTTTTTTAATGAAAAGCCCAGCCCATCAGGGGCTAACAGCTCCCCTGACTGCCATCTGGCAAGTGACTTGGCCATAGGCCTCTGCTCTAGGCCCAGTGGAGGGACCTGTAGTGGTAAATACATCTGGAGGAAGCTAGACCCCAACAAAGGAAGGAAGGTGAAGGTCCCCATAACCCCTGCCTTGGGTTCGGCTCCCACGTGTCTCTTTCTTAGGCCCAGCTAACAACAGTTTCATAAACTCTGTTCTGGACCCATGTCTTACCAATGACGCTTAAGACTTGGTCTTGGAGACCAAGTGACCTTGGGAGCCACGCTTGAGGTTCACCTACGCTAGACCCATAATCCTTGCAGATATGGGAACCTAATCCATATTCATCTTTGCAAGCCAGTGTAATTCACACTGCACATCCACATTAGCCCCTAAGCCTTACACACACACACACACACACACACACACACACACACACATATTCATACTGCTTCTCAACCCACACACGTACCCTTAGTTGCTAGCTTCCAAAGCATGAAAGCACAAACAATGAAAGTGAGCACCCCATCAGAGGGCCTCATGAGGGCAGAAAGCAGTCACTGGAGCATCCCCACCCCCACCCCAGCCTCTGTGTACATCAGCCATACTATCCCTTTACCTGCCATGGCTGGGCCTCTTCTTCCTTAGCAGGGTGGTCCAAGGAGTGCTAGTGACCTGAACTCGGTGGGAGCAGGCCAACTGCCTTCTCAGTTTGCTCTCAGGTTTAGAATACAGTTGCCTGTATGCATAACATTTGGTTCCACCTGGAGCTAAGCTCTGCAGACTCCACCCAGAGCCAGGTCACAGGACCCTTCCTCACCTCTGGGACTTCCCGGGTACATAAAAGGCAGATGACCAATGATATCAGTCAGAGGAAACGTAATAGAGAAAAGAGGTTACACTGGGGATAAAGAGCTAAGAAGCCACATAGGAATGATAAGACAATCCAGACAGGAGCAACAGCAAGAACCCACTTCTGCTCTGGGGCCAGAGGGAGAAAGCAAAGTGAGAAAGTGGGGTTACCAGGGTCAAAGCCAAGGCTGTCCGGAGGGAACTGCAACCACAGAAAGAGGGGTCATTGATGTGAGCTGGAGCCATGCAAAGATTGATTTACATTCTGCCAAAGACACCAAAGGAAGCAGAAAGAAATACCCCACCTTTCCCCCTCCTACCGTCTTCTAATCTTCTGCCAGGCCACGCTGCCCCCCTCATTGAATGGACTTACCTGGAAGCCAAAAGGCAAAGAGACTGGGAAATGCAGTTCTTACGGAACGGCCCACCAAGGTCAAGGAACCAATGTGAGAGTGAACAGGCAATTGACTAGCACCAGCCAAGAACAATGGCCCACTAGGCCTTGGATGGGCCAACTGTAAGTGTCTCTGTTTTGGGGAAATACTATCACCACCTTCCCAAGAAGCAGCACCATCCTTAGACCTCTCAGCCTCACAAAGATAGAAATGGGTCATCGGCTTCTGATGCCCTGTTAACATGCACAAACAGAAGGTTATTTTGCACATTCATCACAGCAGGAAAATATCCCTGAAGGAAACTGGGATTTGTTTGTAAAGAGGTGGTGCCCTCCCTCAGGGGCTGTCTGGCTTTGTGCTCTAATTAGGGGCTGGGTTCAGTCTATTCACTAGGGGGGTGCTTTGAGCCATTTCCTACCCTGGAAAAAAGGCATGCCCTGTGCCTTGCCAAATAGTGAGGCATCTGGCTGAGGGAGGCATTGTCCAGGGCACCAGAGAACTCAGCATGCTTCCTAAGGGAGACCAGTGAGCCCCCTCCTCCTATCCTTCCATCTCCTCCCAGAAACCCTGACCACATTTGGCCCAGCTACCTTCAGGCATCTTCCAGTGACTCATTCAAGATCTTCAGCCTGAGCTGGGCATTAGGCTCATGTGCCTCTGAGTCTCCCCTTCCCCTCTACCCCCACCCTAGGAGCCAGTCCTCATGTGGATAGCCCCTCCCTACAAGACCTTCAGCACAAAGGTTCTAAGACTCAGGGTAAGAGAAGAGGTAGGGTGGGGAGAGTAAGAGGACATTTCTAAAATTCCAGGGAGAGAAGGAAGGCTTTGCCCAACATGGGTTGAGAGTCTGAGCGTGAGCCCAAGCCAACATGCAAAATGGAAGGATCCCCTCCACCCCACCTTGGCCCTCCTTGGCAATCACAGCCTAACTTCTGCTGAGACATTGTCATTTACTAGCTTCAGTGTTTTCCATAAGTCTTGTGTCCCCACTTCTAAGTTCTCCATAGGCACAGAGCCCAGCACAAGCCCCACCCCTCACCACAAGGCACAAATACTTCACAATGGGTCCTAGAAGGGACCAGCTACCTAATTTGCAAGGCCTGCTGCAAAATGAAAATAGGAAGCTCCTGGGGTGCCTGGATGGCTCAGTCTGTTGAGTGTCCAACTCAGTTTCAGCTCAGGTCATATTCTCAGTTCCTGCGTCAAGCCCTGCATCAGGCTCCACACTGACAGATAGCATAGAACCTGCTTGGGATTGTCAATCTGCCTCTCCCCTGCTCAATCTCTCTCTCTCTCTCTCTCTCTCTCTCTCTCTCTCTCTGTGTCTCTCAAAATAAATAAATTGAAAAAAACTTAAAAAAAAGAAAATTAGGGGCGCCTGGGTGGCTCAGTCGATTAAGCGTCCAACTTCGGCTCAGGTCATGATCTCACAGTTCATGAGTTTGAGCCCCACGTTGGGCTCTGTGCTGACAGCTCAGAGCCTGAAACCTGCTTCAGATTCTGTCTCCCTCTCTCTCTGCCCCTCCCCAATCCATGCTCTCTCTCTCTCTCTCTGTCTCTCAAAAATAAATAAACATTTAAAAAAAGTTCAAGAAAATTTAAAAAAAGGTTTTTGTTAAGTTTATTCTTAAGTATTTTATTCTATTTGATGCTATTATGAAGAGAATTGTTTTTCTTCACTTTATTTTTGGATTGTTCCTTGCTGGCATATAAAAATGCAAATTGGGGCCGCCTGTGTGGCTCAGCCGGTTAAGCGGCCGACTTCGGCTCAGGTCATGATCTCGCGGTCCGTGAGTTTGAGCCCCACGTCGGGCTCTGTGCTGACAGCTCAGAGCCTGGAGCCTGTTTCAGATTCTGTGTCTCCCTCTCTCTGACCCTCCCCTGTTCATGCTCTGTCTCTCCCTGTCTCAAAAATAAATAAAACGTTAAAAAAAATTAAAAATGCAAATTGATTTATATGTGCAAAACTAAATAAATAAATAAATAAAGCAATAAATAAAAATAGGGGCTCCTTGTTACAAATCACTAACAATTTCAAAATGACGATGACAGATAATTAAACCAAGGACAGGACTCTTCTGAGTGGTCTTCTGTGATATGAGCAGTAGCTTGTCTCCAAACATCCCACCATCGATTCCTTACCTCCCTATGCCCACGTGCCATCCTCACATTCAACGGTGGAGTCTAATTCCTTTCCCTTGAACCTGGACTTGACAGTGGAAATGACATTCTTAAACTTTCAAGACGAGGTCATAAGAAGCCTGGCAAATTCTGCTGGGGCCCCTCAAACATTTGCTTTTCGGACACTCCCTCTCAGTAGCCATCAAACTATGAGACACCCAAGTCACATGGAGACACCACGCGTAAGTCAACGGCCCCTGGCTGAACCCCAAGTGGACAGCCATTGTCAACAGTGTCAACTGAGTGAACCATCTGGATCACTCAGCCTCACTGACGCACTACAGTGCCAGAGACATCTGACTGAAACCATATGAGAAACCCCAATGAGAACCACCCAACGGAGCCTTAGCCAACTCACAAAAACGTGAAAAATAATCGTAAAGTGTTGCTTCTAAAAGCTAAGTTTTATGGCGATTTGTCATACAACAATAATAACTGGGGCCTGATCCAGGAAATGGCATTCATTTGGAATACAATGTGAACGACCTATGTTGTGTGCCACAACAGTACAGACTGAGCGCACAGTAGGAGCTCAGTGGCCATCCCTGACCACTGGCATGTTGGCACCAGACAGGTGGACCCCGTGACCCAGGACATGCCCTCTCACTGGCGGATGTCCTTTGTGTTGAAATATTTGCCATCTGGTTTCAACCTGACTTCTCCCTGGCTGATGAGGGCGCGGATACGGCTGTCTCCAGAGATTCATGACCACTTCCTCCCACCCCGTTCCTACCCTTCCTATCTCAGGAAATGAAAAGCAATTTTTCCCCAGGGCTTGTTTACCCATAGCAACATAACAGGATTTCCAAAACCGATCTCACAGCCAGCTCCGATATCTGTCTTCACTGTAATAATAATACAGATGCTGCACCTGCCCCCAGATGCCATTTTCTGCTCTTATGTTTGTTCATTTGTTTCTTCAGGATCTTTAAACATCTGATTAAATTTCATGCTTCAGATGAAGAGTTGTGAAGGTGGAAGATTATCAGACTTTGTAATTTTCATCAGCCCCCCTCTCTGCTCAGCGGCTTTGCACAGCCCTTATTCTCCCTCTCCTCGCGCTCTGCCTCCCGTGAGTTCCTCTCATGCCCTGTGAGTGCCTCCCCCAGCTGTGGGTCATACTGTCCTCTCCCCTGAAATCCCTTCAGGGACAGCAGCCCAAGGAGGAAAACAAGTCAGCAGGTGGACCGAGGCTGACACAAGTTGCAGTTTGGCCGGGGATGGGGTTTCCTCTATGTCAACTGGACAAAATGGGTGAGGTCTTGGATCCCAGGCTAACATGACACTCCTTCCCTATGATGCTCCTGATGACATGGTCCTGCTTCTTATGACACCAACTCCCCCCAGATTCATCCCTCCCTGAAGGGGGCAGACAGCGCAGGCAAAACCAAGTGACCAAGACCCAAGGCACTGAGGCCGGGGCGTGTAACCACAGTGGGGTCCTAAGCCTGAGTCTCCCACCGACGGCCGCCACTGCTCCTTGGGAAAACGAAAGCTTGCAGTGGAACCCAGGCCATGCTTAGTCCACACAGCATGATGTCTATTTTCATTTTGCTAATATAAATTGCCACCTTGGAGGTCTTGGTTGCAAGATGGGTCCCCAGGCAATTGTCATTTACTACTTTACTTGCAGGTAGCATCCCGGGCTACCAGGTGTGTGGTGGCCTCAGGACCACCTACTAAAACGCAGCAGGAAATATTCTGGAGATTATGACCAATTCTTTTCCTCTCAGAAACTCCCTGCTGCCTCACCCCAAATCACAATGAAGTGGCTGAACCGCTTCTGCCTCAAGGAAGGATGTGATAGGGAGAAAAGGAAAAATACAAGCTTTGAAGCCTGGACAAGATGAAACTATTTAGGAGAAACATCTTAAATGAGAGCAGGGCTCCTCTCCACCCTTCCTCTACACTGCCCAAAAATAAACAGTGAAGATTCCTCTGAGACAGCGAGGGGAGGAGAAGGAGGGAAGGTAATGAGAACAGAGAGGCCGGTAAACCCCTGGCCTGAAGAGCCCACGCAGACCAGATGAAGACCATGTCACCGAAGGGTCTCTGTAAGGGACACTGCTGGCCCCAGAATCCTGGGCACTGGCCATCGCCAGCACCAGGGACCCCATGGCTGTCTTTCCTGATGGGCCCACCAATGGCTATTCTTTCCACGGGATCCGGTACCGAGGTCCATACTGTGATCTCTCCACATCCAGATTACTGCCCCCAGCCCCACTTTGTCCCAGGACACCTGAATCTTCAAGAGAGGGAAGTCAGGGCCTCACCTTCCACTACCATCACCACCCCCCTACAAACCCCCTATGAAGCAGCTCAAAACCTCCCTCACCGCTCACAAGCTGGAAGAGGGTTAAACTAACCTACCTCAATTACAACACACATGGAGGGGATTGAGCACATGCTAGGTGGCAGGCATCTAAGTAAGGATTTTCACCCACCCTTAAAACTTGGACTCAGACCTGGCCTCCCTGCTAAGCGTTCCCTCAGAGCATGGTTCCACCTCATAGAGCGGTTACTCTTTCTTCGGTGTTACATCTGCATCCTTTGCTTCTATCAGCCCAGTTTCATGCTGCATTGTGATTCTCGACTAACGGGTCGATATACCTGCTCTCGGACAGGAGCATCTTGGGATGGGGACCCAAGCCCTACTCATTTTTGCGTGCCTGGTAGTTGGCACACCTAGTAGACCCTAAATTAATGTTTTTAGAGTTAAATTGAATTGTCCACCCAATTCTCTTTTTAAAATTAAAAACAGGGGCACCTGAGTGGCTCAGTCGGTTAGGCGTCCAACTGCGGCTCAGGTCATGATCTCACGGTTCATGGGATCGAGCCCCGCAACGGGCTCTGTGCTGACAGCTCAGAGCCTGGAACCTGCTTCAGATTCTGCGTCTCCCTCACTTTCTGCGCCTCCCCGGCTCATGCTCTATCTCACACACACACACAATGAACATTAAAAAAATTAAAAATAGGGGCGCCTGGGTGGCGCAGTCGGTTAAGCGTCTGACTTCAGCCAGGTCACGATCTCGCGGTCCGTGAGTTCCAGCCCCGCGTCGGGCTCTGGGCTGATGGCTCAGAGCCTGGAGCCTGCTTCCGATTCTGTGTCTCCCTCTCTCTCTGCCCCTCCCCCGTTCATGCTCTGTCTCTCTCTGTCTCAAAAATAAATAAACGTTAATTTAAAAAAAAAATTTTTTTAATTAAAAACAAAAAAATTAAAATTTTTCCCCGAACAGTTGCTCTGAACCATCTCACTTTGATCCGTCTCACTTCCTCCACTCTCCTTGAGCCCCAGTCTTACCCCTGAACCCCTCCTTCTGAGCTCGGGCCAGGACCTTGTCTCTTATCTTATTGAGAAGAAGAATGAATGTCTGATATTAACTCCATCAAATTCTCATCCTTCTGCTTCAAAATCTCTCCAAAATGATTGACAAAAGGTGTAGGGACAGAAGGAAACTCATACACTGCCTGGGTGAGATTGATAAAAATCTTACTGGAGTGCAACTTGTTGATGTGAATTGAAATTTCACATACACATAAACTTTGACCCAGATGGTCAACTTCTACAACTTTATTCTTTTTTTTCCCTACAACTTTATTCTAAAGAAAGAATTGAACAAGTGCACCAAGAAGTCTACAAAGATGTTCTTTGCAGTGTTGCTTATAAAATGCACCCTCCTAGCCTTGTTTTTGTACTGTTTTTGCTTTCTGGGCTTCAGCGACTTGGGCCTTCTTCTTTCTCCTCCCCCTTTCTGTAAAATCCCAAAAGTCCCTACATCCCACACTAAAGTCTCCTCCGTGTCTCTTATCCCATCCACTTGCTTCAACCCAGCTCAGATCCTCCATAAGCCCCCTGTAGAGTATCAAACTGGCCACCTTGAAGACAGAGCACCTTGTGAAGGGTGCACAAAGAAGGCTTGTGAAGAACCACTCTGGGAGGTGAGAAAGGAGTGGCTTATGGGTGCTTGCCAACCCCTGGGCCCAGAGTCTCTCTGGTTCCCACTATGGCTGTACCACTGTGCCTAGGCATGAGCAAAATCATGTTCTCCTAAGTTCATCTGGAATAGATTGAAATTTTTCAAAAGGGACTTTAATTCTTTTTGTGTTTTTTTTTTAAAGAAGAAAGGAGATAAATTCTGATATATGGAACATTAAAAAAGGAGAGAGAGGGGGGTGCCTGGGTGGCTCAGTGGGTTGAGTGTCCGACTTAGGGTCAGGTCATGATCTCGTGGTCTGTGGGTTCAAGCCCCGTGTCGGACTCTGTGCTGACAGCTCAGAGCTTGGAGTCTGCTTTGGATTCTGTGTCTCCCTCTCTCTCTGCCCCTCCCCTGATTGTGCTCTGTCTCTCTCACTCTCAAAAATAAATAAACATAAAAAAATATTTTTTTTAAAAAGGAGAGAGAGAGAATTTACATGTTTCCTATCTTAAAATAATGCCCATCTGGAAAGATATCTTTTCCCTGGTAAAGATCACCAAACTCCCGAGCCCTGGCTCCCCGTCCTTCAGTTCTGTGTGCAACCCTACAGCACAGCCCACTTTTCCTTCTTATTGGAACAAGGCAGGTGACAAGCTGGACAATGAGTGAAATGGAAATCACCTCCTCCCTTGTGGTTTTTGTTCCATGCAGTACTATATTTCATTGTAAATTTTCATCTTTGAAAAGATGATCCCTGAACATGTTAAGAAATGTTTTTCAACAATACCAAAACATGTATAAAGAAAAAACTTGCTCCCTCTTATCCCTATTCGAGACACCCAGCTCCCTTCCCCAGAGGCCAACACTGTTCCTCGGTGAGCATAAATGGAGATGCGTATGCTGTGTGGCATACTCCACACCTTGTTCTCCTCCTTGCCTTTTTCATTGAATATATCTTAGAGAGGGTTCCATAATGTACATATAGATAGGACTTATTATTCTTATCAGCTTTATGGAGGTACCATAACCCATGCGCCAAATTCTCTATTAATGGATATTTAGCTTGTTTCCAGTCTTTTGTTATTATGAACATGGTACAGTAAATATCTCTGTGTTTCCCTTTGTACATCTGTTAGAAGAATGCTAGAAATGCAATTTCTAGGTCAAAGCAAATGTGTGTTTAAAACTTTCACACATATTGCCAAATTGCCTCCAAAATGATTGTTCCTGTTCACACTTCTACCAACAAAACGCAAAAGTGTTGGTTTCCTCCCAGTTTTCCCAATCATCCACCAAACTTTTTTATCTTTGTCAGTCTGGCACAAAGAATGATGTTTTGATATATTTTTAATTTGAATTTCTTTTAGGATAGGTGCTATTGAGCAAGAAGGGTAACATAAAGCTTGAGAAGACAAAATCTGGTCCTTGATTCCTTGGGTTCAAATCCCAACCCAGTCATTTATCAATTGGGTGACTTTGGTAATTTGCTTAACCTATCTTTTTGGTTTCTCATCAAAAAAATAAAAGGGTATCATGATAATAATACATTTTTCATATAGTTATTTTGAAAATAAAATGTATAAGTGAATATAAAACTCTATGTATGTGTTATTTATCCTCATTATATTTTCATATGTTTAATGACTGCTGTTTTTTCCTATGAAATGTCTATTGATGTCCTTTGTACATTTTTCCATTTTTTGTAATTTTTTTTTATTTCTGAAATATAGAAGATCTTTATATATATTTAGGAGATTAACCCTGTGTCATGTGTGGCAAATATTTTTTCCCAGTTTTTCCTCGTCTTGATTTTATGGCATTTTTGAAATTTTAAAGTTTTATGTAGTTAAATATGTCAACCTTCCCTTTAATGGCTTTGGGCTTTAAGCTGTGCTCCAGGAATCTCACACTTCTTAGAGTAAGAATGAAATAGCAACTAGAACAACTTCCTGTTTTCACTCCCTGCCTTTCCTCCCTCACTCTCTCCCTGTCCTATGAATGAGTCAAGGTGATCTCCTAATACTTCCTCAGTGGCTTTTCCACATTTAGTCTCTCCCTCTCCCATCTATAGTCAAGAGAAAGTCCAATCAGGGCACAGTCCTGCTCAACAGTGCTAAGTAACTCGCCATCACCACATGAACTAAAAACAAGCTTCTCATTAGAGGCATCTGTCTAGATTAACAATTTATTTTGCCAGCTGCTGATTCCCCTAAATGTCTCCTACCTTCCAGTCCAACTCCACTTTTCGATGTTCCCCTAATAGTCTTTCCCCCTTCCCTGATTTTCATCACATTATTTCCTCTTTGTAAAGCCTTCTGCCCATCTCTGCCTACCTAAATTTCCTCATCTTTCAAAACTCATCCCAAACACCTTTTCCCCACACAGTCTCCACTGGTCCCCAATTATCAGATGCGAGCTTTTCTTCCTTTGCACAGTCAAAGGCACTTTGTTTGTTCTTTTCCTGAGACACACATCTCAATCTGTCCTAAATAAACCAAGAACTCCAGGGGAAATGGGAGCTTCATCCCTGCATCCGCCCATTTCCTTAACCTTTTGTTGAAATAAATTGTAGACACAAGTAATCAGATTGACAGGGGGGGGGGGGGGCAGTGGCGGTGGTAGAGTGGTGACCAAGGAGTTACTATTTTCTGGCTAAACCATCACATCCTAGCAGCTGGGCTGGAGGCTGCTGGAGCTGCCTTCCCTAGCTGGTCTCATGATGCTAGGTATTGGTTAATCAGATGATGGGTATGGGTTAATCAGATGATGGGTATGGGTTAATCTTTCAGTTACAAGTGAAAGGATACCGTTAAACAAGAAAGGGGCTCCTGGGGTGGAGAAACAGGTCTCTCTCTTAGCTCTCCCCTCTTAGCCTCACTTCCTGCGTATTGGCTCTGTTATCAGAGAGGCTGTCCCCTGTGGAGGCAAGATGGTAACAACAGCTCTATTGGCCTCTGGTACTTGCACCTCATCTCAAATTCAAGTCCAAAGAAAAAAGGTATCTGCCTCCTTCCTAGCAACCCCAGCGGAGGTCTCATTGCCTTGCTTTTTTTTTAGTGGGTTAGATGTCCATATAGAGCCAATCGCTATGGCCACGGCAATGTATCACCGTGACAGGCAGGGCCTGACCACATACCCACTCTCAGTGCCGAGGGTTGATTGGATTCTATGAGCACATGGGCATGGTATACATCCAGAAACAGTTCCGCAAAAGGAAACTGACATAATGTTACCAAAAGAAGGAAGAACAGACGCTATTGACCAAAACCACCAAATATCCACTGTGCAGAATGCAGAACGCGGCTGCCCTCCTGGAAGAGGGGGATGGGCCTGAAGCCTCAACCCTGAGCCATTTCTCTCCTGCCTGCCACTCTCTCCTGCCCTGTAGGCAATGGGTCTAGCTTCCAAACACAACATGGTCCCCCAAGGTTTGTGGCTTAGCCGCAGGACCAGTGTGAACAGATCCTAACCAAACCCCAGACCAGGCGATGGCTGGCGTGGTCCGGCCAGCTCCAAGTTATTAGAACCAGGAGTCCCAGCTCCGGTCCCAAGAGTTGTACGATTGTTTATCTTTGTTGGGGAAAAACTGCAGCCAGAGCCATAAATCACTACCCAGCTGGATGGCTTCGCTGAAATGTTTGTTTAAACAATGAAATCTCCTGACGGACTGAAAATATAGGATGGATCACCCTGTCCTTCTCGGGCCTTGTCTTGCAGGCTGGAGCCTGAGGCCTGCGAGAGGGACTCAACATTGGCTCCCCAGCCCCCACTCTCTATTCCTCCCACCCCCAATATCAGCACTAAAGAACGAAGCCACAGCATAGCTAATCTGAAACAGCAGATAATGCAAAAGCCATGTCTATCAATCTTGAAATGCAATCTCTAGAGTGGTTTGCTTGGGACGTGCCTTCCTAACGGAAGTAGCATTTCTCAGCTAATGCACACAAAGATGCTGCTTAAGGGGTGATCGTCTCTAGAAGGACACTGCATGCAGTGTGGGGGATCTGGCTGTGCCCCGACCACTGCCCTGACCACTGTGGGCAAATGCCTCACTTGTTACATGACATTCAGACTTGGTCTTTCTGTCTTCTCACAGCTCTCACTCGCTAAGTAAGGCAACCGTGTGTTTACATTCCCAAAAGAAAGACTAGATAAACAGGAAGGGGCAGGGAAAGGAGAGGGAGCTTGGGGGAGAGGAGGGGGTTGAACTGGATGGTTCCCCAAGACTACTTTCAGCCCCCCAGATGCTCCCTTCTGTGCTCTCTGGACCTTTAGAGAAGGAGGGAAAGGGAAACCTCAGATTGGGAACATAGTCGGCAGACCCATAATCAGGAGCCCGGTGTGCTCTGAGGAGGAGGTAAAAGGGTGACCATTAATGGGTGTGGGTGCCAAAGACCAAGTCAGACTGCAGGACCCAGCCTGTGCTCAACAGTACCTTCCTTATGGAGGGAGGGGGCCCGTCTGGCCTGATGTGACTTGAGGGGGACAAGGAAGCATCCAGAGATGAACACCTTCCTTCTCAGCCCCCTCCTAAAGGAAGAAGGCAACAGAGGCCTGAGCCTTTCCAGTCTGGGGGCTGAGACCCTGACTCTGTGACAAGAGCCATGACAGGCCTGTGATAGAGTATGTGATATAGGGTATCAAGCCATCTGGTCTTTGGCTTGCCAAGTATTTCCAAGAACATATTACCCGTCTAGTACTGTGGGAGGCAAAGATGAGTAAGACCAGGGTCTTTTGGGGGTTTGTAATGAAGTATTCCAGAGGGGAAAGTGGTGGGATGTACAACAGGGTCATGGTCGAGGCTGGGAAGGAAGTGTGAAGGGATTTGTTCAAGGTTACGTGAGGAAGGTGTAGCGGGTAAATGGCATCTGGAATTGCAGTGGAGTCCATGACGGGATTGTATGAAGAGATGCTTTGGGGGATCCATAAAATGGGAATAAAATGGAGTGTGTGATAGTCCATGTGTCAGGGTATGTGAAGGGGTGTGTAAGGATACACAGTGGTTCATTAACAGAGCAGGCTTTCCTGACAGCCCAAATGGGATCAAATTCTTCCTCTGAACATGCTCTCAATAACACCTTATATTTATCATTTATAACACTTGCCAGAGTTGAAATGAGTTCATTGTTTTGTAATTATTTGCTGAATTCCTGCCTCCCTTACTAGGCTGTTAAGAGCCACGGAAGGAGAAGCCTTGTGGGCTCTCCACTTCTTGTACCCCCTCCCTCCACCCCACTGGCACACATAGTCCCGGGCTGGACACATAGCAAGTTCTCAGTAAATGTTTACTGGACAAACAACTCTGTAGTAGTCAGGGTGGCCAAGCCCCCCTCCCCAAATTCTTCAGGGCAGCTGTACGTCCTCAGAAGAAGTAACAATTTTGTGTCAAGAATCCGGCGACTCTGGTTCTGTTTGGAGGGAGGTATCGCCATCTGGTGGCCAAAAGGGAGAAATACACTGAGAAGAGGCCAGCATCCTGCCTAGTTCAACCTCACGGCCTAAGACGGCTGTCCCTCAGCTTGCAGCCCAGCCCCAGCCAGACAGAAATCAGTCTCAGCTTTCCACTCTGCCTCCGAAATAGAGCAAGAAGAGACTAGAAAACAGAGATCATGCAGGCCCTGTGCTGGATTGTGCCTTCATCAGTCCAGTAAGCCTCCATCAGTCCAGTAAGCCTCCATCAAGTCTGAAGCTTTTTCGCATTCATGGTCACCCAGACCGGCCTGCCTCAGGCTGGGCTCAGCCCCACTTCTCCTTAACTTTGAACTCAATTCTTCATCCTGGGAAGCTACTAGTACAGGGAAAGGGGGAATACACAAACATCCCTGATGTTATGGTTTCCATATGAAAATTTCTCATCATCTGAGGTTTCACTTGGAACTTTGACCAAAACAGGTACAGAAATAGGATGGGGGGGGGGGGGGCGGTCTTAATTGAGACTCTCTCACCATTACATAGAGCAAAGATGCTGCCTATTTTTTGGTGAAATTGGATTGACCTTTTCTGGAAAGTGGGTGCTGGCAGGGCTGTTGGGGATACATAACTTATTTCTATGACTTTTCCTTAACAGGTGAGTGCATTCTTCTGCACTTACCCTCTTCCTCCCCTTCCTCTCCTCTATCTTTCCCCCTAAAACCAACATCCCTTGGCTCACGTTACAGGGGTCCAGACTTTTTTCAAAGTCCAACATTAAAACCAAGCTTATGAAACAGAGAAAATGGAACTTCATCTGCAACATAGAGGATTAGTTGCTTTAGAGCGTGAATCACTACAGCTTTGCTCATTCAAGAAATATTTGCTGCACCCGTACTTGCGCTAAGTACTACTATAGACACTAGAGAATCGGCAACAGATAAGCTAGGCAGCTCCCCTAAGGGAGCTTAGATTCTTTAATTACACAGCTTTCACCATGGAGTTCCTCATCCCCAGCTAGGAACTGGGGTAATGATTTTCTCTTTGCTACCTCCCAAGGCACTGTGCATATGAAATGTTAAGAGAGAGTTGAACATTGAAAGGATTGGTTCACAGGAACACAGTTGCCCTATAAATTGAGTTAATAACAATACTTATATAGGTTTGTACTTGTCTTTTTGCATTTCCGTGTAGTGTGTTTTATTTTCATTATTGCAGTTGGGTGAAGGAAACTGGGAGTGCCTACAAAACTATCTCATATAAGCACGCCAGCCGAGCACACAGTGCATTCGCTAAGCCAACCCAGCCTTATGTCCCTCTGCAACTCCCCACTCTAGCCCCTAAACCATTCTATATGGAAATACTGAAGCTGTGATGGCCAGGGTGTTCCGCTAAGGACACTGGAGTACTTCTGAGCATCAGAACGCTGTTCCCCAGTAGACAGCTCACAGGTAATGAAAGATTTCCTCCTGCTCCCACAATACCAGTCTCTGCTGGAGCCCGGGGGACCCAAGATAGCACTGTTCTGATCCTGCAGTTCTTGCCGAGGTGGAGAAAAGTCTCCCTCAGTGTGCTTGGCTCTTTGTGTTAATTTTCCAAAGGGTGGCCTGGTTCTTTCCATTTCACTATAGACCCTTCTGTTCAATAACTTTAAAAATGTTCCCCCAGGGCAAAGTTGAAGGACATAGAATACTACCCTCTAATGCCACCTTATAGCTCCCTTCTGGAGCAGCTCTCTGAACTTGTACCCCACATCTAAATCCTTCCCAGCCTCAAGGTCCATCAGCACCCCACCCCCAGGAGCGATCAGTACCAAGACAGAAAGAGAGACTGCCCACTGCCTCGTCCCCTACGTTTTCCATTCAGTTTGGTCCTGACAGTTGATTCCAAATTTTTCCTCACCGTTCTCCCAGGAAGCCCACAGTATTCCATCCACATGTCCTGTAATTCTTACCACAGGGACATAGAGTCAGTCTCTCAGGGGATACTTACTGTAAATAGGTAGGCTAGGTAAGTGGAAAGGATCTTAAATTATTAATACAAATAAATAAAACAAGATAAATCAGACTAAAAGAAAGATGGATGAATTAATAAAATAACTCTGCCAGGTTGAACCACACACAGACTCAGAGCTCTTTCTCTAATAAAAACAACTAAAAACAGGGCACCTGGGTGGCTCAGTTGGTTGAGCATCCAACTCTTGATTTTGGCTCAGGTCATGATCTCACATTTTGTGGGATCGAGCCCTGCATTGTCACAGGCTCTGTGCTGGCAGCATGGAGTCTTCTTGGGATTCTCTCTCTCCCTCTCTCTCTCTCTCTCTCTGCCCCTCCTCTGCTTGTACATGCTCTCTCTCTCTCTCTCTCAAAATAAATAAATAAACCTTAAAAAATTGAATCCTTGACAGGAAAACACTTGAAGGACAAAAACAGAAGGCAAAAACTATATCAAACCATCCTGTATGCTGGGCAATGAACCTTCAGATCTCATCACTGGGTCTACATCACATACGTGTGTAACAGAATGGAAAAAACTGCATTTCTCAGAACTCCTCTCAGGGAGTGTACTACATATGGTCAGAAAGAATATTCTAGAAGATGTTTGAATGAAGATATAGGCAAGGGTGGCAGGAGTCAGGCCACTATGGGCAACAACAGATGCTCAAGTGACAAAGAATGGGTGTTCAAATTTGTTCTAAGGAGACAGACTTTTGTTTAACTGGCGGGTGTGCATTTTGGGGGCCAGAGCACAATTGCTCAGGGAAGTGGAGGGAAGGCAGAGACTGCAAGGAAGAGCCACTAAGGAGAGGCAGCTTTGTAAGAAGAGGAACAAAGATAAGAATTGCAGTAGCCCTCTCATCGGAGATCATGAAAGCCGGAAGAGAAAGGACTGACGTATTTAAAATGCTGAAAGAAAAAAAAAGTCATCCCAGAATTTCATACACAGTGGAACATTTTTCCAAAATGAAAGAGTAATAAAAATTTTTTCAAACACTACCAAAGAGAATAAAATATAAGTAGGTCTCTCTTATGTGAAATGTTAAAGCAAGTTCTCCAGGAAAAACGATTATGGTATCAAACAGAAATTAGATCTCCAGAAAAAGTTAAAATCAAAGTAAAGACAAAAGATTTTCCTAAATTTCTAATTACTCTAAAAGATAAATGACTGTCGGGGCGCCTGGGTGGCTCAGTCGGTTAAGCGTCCGACTTCAGCTCAGGTCACGATCTCGCGGTCCGTGAGTTCGAGCCCCGCGTCGGGCTCTGGGCTGATGGCTCAGAGCCTGGAGCCTGCTTCCGATTCTGTGTCTCCCTCTCTCTCTGCCCCTCCCCCGTTCATGCTGTGTCTCTCTCTGTCTCAAAAATAAATAAACGTTAAAAAAAAAAAAAGATAAATGACTGTCTAAGCCAGAATAGCAGTAAAAAATGTTGCGGGTTTATAGCATAAAAGTGAAATGAATGACAGTAGCTTAGAAGTCGGAAGGAAAGCATAGGGATTAGACCAACATAAGGTTCTTACACGATAGATGTAGCTATATGATATCACGTGGAGATAGACTGTGAGTAATTAAATATGTTTACTTTAAATCTTAGGACAACCTGAAATTGTGATTCATTAAATACATGCAATTTAAACCAGTGGGCGACATGAAATTTTTTAAGGTATGAATGATAACAATGATGGAGACAAAATCAAATGGTAACAAACTCAGTCCAAACCAAGCAGAAACAAAGAAAAAAAAATCAAAAAGGAACAGACAAAACAAACAGAAAACAACTGGCATGATGTTAAATTTAAATCCACGTGAATGGTCTAAACGGTATAAACAATCAGATTAAAAGACAGTGACTGTCATGTGGGATAAAATAGCAAGATCTAACTATATGTTGTCTACAAGAAACCCGTTTTAATACAAAGAAATACATAGGTTAAAAGTAAAAAGATAGTGAAAGTTATACTGTGTAAACACTCATCCAAAAAAGTATGGTGGCTAGGTTAGCATCAGGCAAAGTCAACTTTAATACAACAAATATTACCAAAGATAAAGAAGGATTTTATTTAATGATTAAGGGGTCAGTTCACCAAGAAGGCATAATAATCTTAAATTTGTAAGCACCTAACAACAGGGCTTCCAAATACATGAGGCAAAAACTGACAGAACTGGAAGGAGAAATAGATTAATCCATACATTTGGAGACTGTAATTAAGTTATAAAACAAGTAGACAGAAAATCAGTAAGGATATAAACAATCTAAACATCACTATCAACTAACTTGATCTAACTGAATTTATAGAACACTCCACCCAACAACAGCAAAATCCACATTCCTTTCAAGTGTGCATGAATCATTGACTAAGATAGACCATCAGAGGGACATAAAACAAACCTCAAAAATTTTAGAGACTTGAAATTACACAAAGCATGTTCTCTGGCCAAACTGAAGTTAAACTAGAAATTAATAACGAAAAGATACCTAGAAAACCCCAAAATATTTGGCCATTAAGTGTCCGATGGGAATATTTACTAGGTTGTTGCTGTTTGGTGTGAGATATACCTCTCTTCTCTACCACCTTACCAAAGTCCTTAGTAAGATCTGTATAGTTTACTAGTGGTTTAGCCCAGTGGGTGGCAGACAAGGGCCCACAGGACGAGTCTGACCCTTGCCAGTTTTTTTTATAGACTGTAAACTAAGAATGGCTTTTACAATTGTAAAGGATTGTGAAAAAGGAAGAGAGGAGAGAGGAGAAGGACACAGAGGACAAAGAGCAGTAGCCTAAAACAGTCTAAAATATTTGTCAACCTCTTCTTTAATCTCATAAAATGAGTTGAGAAATGTTTTCTCTCCTGTTTTCTGAAAATGTCTGTGATACATCGGTATTATTTTTTCTTTACCTGTTCACCAGAAAAACCTGGTGTGGGGGTATTCTTTGTGGAAAGAATTTTTAAATTATAAGTGCAGTTTCTTTCATAGATATAGAGCTATTCATGTTTTTATTTCTTCTTTTGTCAGCTTTGATCATTCATCCCTCTCTGTTAAAGTTTCCATCTGTTATCATTTTCCTTCAATTTGAAGGATTTCCTTTAACATTTCATGTAGTGAATTATGCCAGTGTTGAGTTCTCTCAAGTTTGGGGTTTTGGGGGGGGGGATTCCTTTATTTTCAATTCATTTGAAGGATTTTGAATGATCTTTTCACTTTGGAGGATATTTTTTGCTGGATATGGAATTCTAGGTTGATTTTTTTTTTTTTTCTGATAGATAGAACTTTAAAAACATCATTCTTCTCTTTTCTGGCTTTCACTGTTTCTGATGAGAAGTTAGTGTTCATTCCTACCTTTGGTTTCTATATGTAATATGTCTTTTTCTTCTGGCAGCTTTTCCGATTTTTCTTTTCATGATTATATTGTAGCAATGATATGAGGCATATTGGTATGGTTTTCTTTGTATTTATCCAGGTTGGGTGTTCCTTGAGATTCTTGGATATTTTAGTTTATAGCTTCCATCAAATGTGGACATTTTTCAGACCTTTTTTCCAGTATGTTTCTGACACATTCACTCTTTTCTCTCCTTCTGGAACTCTAATCACATATGTATTAGAATGCTGATATTATCCCACAGGGCAATGGGTTTCTGGGGGCTTCAGCTGGGAGAGTTGTTGTGTTTGCACATTCGTAGACACTTTCTTCTGCAGCTTCTAATCTATGTGCTGTTGGGCCCATTTAGTGCATTTTTCACTCTGGATATTATATTTTTAAGTTCTAGAAAATTTGATACTTTGGTTCATTTTTAGATTTTATATTTCTCTTCTCATTATGTTCTTGTTTTCCTTTAAATCCCTGAACATCTTTATAATAGCTCTTTTAAAGTCCTTGTATGATAATCATTAATTTTCTCTCAGGTAATGGTAATATTTTCCTTCCTCTTAGTACGCTAGTAAATTTTTTTGGATCCTCCTGCACAATGTGAATGTTACATTGTTAAGTGGCTGAATTTTGTTCTTTCTTTGAAGACTAGTGAGACTCGGGGTGGGGGCAGATAGTTGAGTTACTTAAAAATAATCTAAATGCTGGGGTGCCTGTGTGGCTCAGTCAGTTAAGCGTCTGACTTTGGCTCAGGTCACAATATCACAGTTTGTGGGTTCGAGCCCCACATTGGGCTCTGTGCTGACAGCGCAGAGCCTGAAGCCTGCTTCGGATTCTGTGTCTCCCTCTCTCTCTGCCCCTCCCCTGCTCACGCTCTGTCTCTGTCTCAAAAAAATAAACATTAAAAAAAGAAATTTTAAAAAAGGAAGCAAGAAATTACAACAAGAAAATGACAAGGGTGACAATTTTAAGTGAAATGGTTAAGGGAGGCCTCTCTGAACAGGATATATTTAGATTGAGCCTGAAGGATGGAAAAACCAAGCAGACATAGGATGAGCAAGAGAGAGAGCTTTCCGGGCAGAGGGAACAGCATCCACAAAAGTCCTGAAGCCAAAAAGAGTTTGGCTTGTTGGGAGAATTAAAAAAAGACCAACACAGTTAAAGCAGAGGGAGCCATATGTGTGCCTGGCGCTAGGTGAGGGTGGACAAACAGTCAAGGTCAAAATCAGAGGTTCTAAACCCTGACTGTACTTCTGCATCTACTTAGGAATTTGTAAAAATGTCTGTGCCCCAGACCCCATCCTATACATATTAGATCAGAATGTGTAAAAGTGGAGCTCAGCCACTGATCATTTTTATTTTTAAGCTTATCTTTATTTATTTTGAGAGAGATAGAGAGAAAGCAGAGGAGGGACAGAGAGAAAGGGAGACAAAATTCCAAGCAGGCCCTGTGCCATCAGCACAAAGCCCAATGCGGGGCTCAATCTCACGAGCCACAAGATCACCACCTGAGCCAAAAACAAGAGTCAGATGCTTAACTGACTGAGCCACGGAGGCACCCCAACCACTGATCATTTTGAAAATATTCCTAGGTAATTCTAAAATAAAATAAAATAAAATAAAATAAAATAAAATAATAATCCTAAGTAATTTTTTTTTAATTTACATCCAAGTTAGTTAGCATATAGTGCAACAATGATTTCAGGAGTAGGTTCCTTCGTGCCCCTTACCCATTTAGCCCATCCCCCCTCCCACAACCCCTCCAGTAACCCTCTGTTTGTTCTCTATATTTAAGAGTCTCTCCTGTTTTGTCCCCCTCCCTGTTTTTATATTATTTTTGTTTCCCTTCCCTTATGTTCATCTGTTTTATCTCTTAAAGTCCTCATAGGAGTGAAGTCATATGATTTTTGACTGACTAATTTCACTTAGCATAATACCCTCCAGTTCCATCCACGTAGTTGGAAATGTCAAGATTTCATTCTTTTTGGTTGCCGAGTAATACTCCATTGTATATATATACCACATCTTCTTTAACCATTCATTCATCGATGGACATTTGGTCTCTTTCCATACTTTGTCTATTGTTGATAGTGCTGCTATAAACATGGGGGTGCATGTATCCCTTCAAAACAGCACACCTGTATCCCTTGAATAAATGCCTAGTAGTGCAATTGTTGGGTCGTAGGGTAGTTCTATTTTTAGTTTTTTGAGGAACCTCCATACTGTTTTCCAGAGTGGCTGCACCATTTTTCATTCCTACCAGCAGTGCAAAAGAGATCCTCTGTCTCCGCATCCTTGCCAACATCTGTTGTTGCCTGAGTTGTTAATGTTAGCCATTCTGATAGGTGTGAGGTGGTATCTCACTGTGGTTTTGATTTGCATTTCCCTGATGATGAGTGATGTGGAGCATTTTTTCATGTGTCTGTTAGCCATCTGGATGTCTTCTTTGGAGAAGTGTCTATTCATGTCTTTTGCCCATTTCTTCACTGGATTATTTGCTTTTTGGGTGTTGAGTTTGGTAAGTTCTTTACAGATTTTGGATACTAACCCTTTATCTGATATGTCATTTGTAAATATCTTCTTCCATTCCGTTGGTTGCCTTTTAGTTTTGCTGATTGTTTCCTTCGCTGTGCAGAAGCTTTTTGTTTTGATGAGGTCCCAATAGTTCATTTTTGCCTAGGTAAATCTAATGTGAATCTGGGGTCAAGGACCACTAATCTGCACCCTGCAGATCCTTGTAGAAGTGTGGGTTTTATTGAAGAGTTTGGGCTTGAGTCAAAGAGTAATAAAAAACCACTGAAGGGATTTAAGCATAGAAAAGACATTTGATTTGAATTATTTTAAAAAGATCTCTGGCTGCTATGAGGAGAATGGATTAGAGGAAATGAGTAGCAGGAGCAAGGAGACAAATTGGGAAGTTAATGAAATTGACCAGATAAGAGAGGCTAGAGGCTTAGGCTAGTGTGTAGCCATGGAAAGAATATTGGAAATACTGGAAATTCAGGCTGGATGAGTAGAATGGAGCCAGATCATGAGTACTCTGCCTCAGGACCTTTGTGGATGCTGCTCCTTCTGCCTGGAAAGCTCTTTCCTTTGCTCATCCTATGTCTGCTTTTTCTCATCCTGGCTCAGTTGGTGAAGCGTCTGACCTCGGCTCAGGCCATGATCTCGCAGTTTGTGGGTTCCAGCCCCGCGTTCAGCTCTGTGCTAACAGCTCAGAGCCTGGAGCCTGCTTCGGATTCTATGTCTCCCTCTCTCTCTGCCCATCCCCTGCTTGTTCTCTCTCTCTCTTTCTCTCTCTCCATCTCTCTTTCTTAAAAATAAATAAACATTAAAAAAAAATACCAGGTTGGGGCACCTGACTGGCTCACTTGGAAGAATATGTAACTCTGGATCTTGGGGTCATGAGTTCGAGCCCTATGTTGGGCACAGAGATTACTTTTTTTTTTTTTCAACGTTTATTTATTTTTGGGACAGAGAGACACAGAGCATGAACGGGGGAGAGGCAGAGAGAGAGGGAGACACAGAATCAGAAACAGGCTCCAGGCTCTGAGCCATCAGCCCATCAGCCCAGAGCCTGACGCGGGGCTCGAACTCACAGACCGCGAGATCGTGACCTGGCTGAAGTCGGACGCTTAACCGACTGCGCCACCCAGGCGCCCCCAGAGATTACTTAAAAAATAAATAAACTTTTAAAATTTTAAAATTTTTTAAAAATTTAAAAATTAAAACTACCAGGTTAAGGAAATCCAACTTTATCCTGTGGGTATTGAAGGAAGGGGGATATTTAAAAATCATGAATTAGGATTACATCCAGGTGAGAATGACAAAAAACATGACTTGCAGTGGTTTAAACAAACGGGTGTTTTGTTTTGTTTTGTTTTGTTCATATAAACACGGAATCTAGAAACAGTAGCATTTGTTCACCTACTCAGTGGGGTCAGGAGCAACAGCTTGTTTGGCTTTTTTTTTCCTCATGGTTGCACAGTGGCTGCTGCAGCTCATTTGTAACCACATTCAAAGCAGTAAGGAAGGAGGACAAGTGGCACCAACTACAATTCTCTCTTTTAATAGGTAATGACAAACTGTCCCAGAAACCACTTCCACTCCTTTCTCGCTGGTTATAACTATGACTCCCTTACCTGAAGAGAGAGCAGAAAAGAAAGAACTGAGTTTTTTTCCAGATTTTATCATGCTAGGCAACAGGAACTGCTGGAGTTCTTGAGCTAAAGAATAATATCATCAAAGAGGGGTTTTAGGAAAGTACAGCTTGAGGACCATGGAAAAGTGGAAAGGAAAGAACTAGAAATGGAGAGGATTTAAGAGTTTATTGCTGTCAGGGCTCCTGGATGGCTCAGTCATTAAGCATCTGACTTAGGCTCAGGTCATGATCTCACAGTTCGTGAGTTTGAGACCAACTTCAGGTGACCTCCACTTCTCTGTCTGTCTGTCTCTCTCTTGCCCCTCCTGGGATTCTCTCTTTCTCTCCCTTGCTCACTTGTGCCCTCTCTCTCTCTTAAAAAAGGGAGGGAGAAAAAGAGAAGAAAGAAAGAAAGAAAGAAAGAAAGAAAGAAAGAAAGAAAGAAAGAAAGAAAGAAAGAAAGAAAGAAAGGAATGAAAGGGAAGAATATGTTGCTGTCAGTCAGTGGGATGGTGGGATGGAGATCTGGATTAGAATGAAGACAGCAGAAATAACAAAGGGCTTAAAGTAAACAGCATGTCTACTCACATATCTGTGTTTTCATGTAAATGTGTATCATTTTTGCAAGGATAAAGAAATTTATGTGAATAGAGCTGCATTTCTGTGTACTACCTTTGTTTTCCTCTGTGTCTGTGACTGTGTCACTCATTCACTCAGCAAACACTTAGTGAGCCCCAGCTTTGTGCAAAGCAATGTGCCGGGCACTATGGGGGAAGACAAACACGAGTCAAGCACAAGTCAAGTACCCTGGAGGAGTTTACAGAGTAGAAAAGGAGAAAACACATGTCCTCATAGCTAAAATGCAAGTCAGTGAAATGATAAATATTATAAAGTTATGGAAATTCAGAAGAGAAAGTCATTATCTTTTTTTTAATATAGGAAATTTATTGTCAAATTGGTTTCCATACAACACCCAGTGCTCATCCCAAAAGATGCCCTCTTCAATGCCCATCACCTACCCTTCTCTCCCTCCCACGCCCCATCAACCTTCAGTTTGTTTTCAGTTTTTAAGAGTCTCTTATGCTTTGGCTCTCTCCCACTCTAACCTCATTTTTTTTTCCTTCCCCTCCCCCATGGGTTTCTGTTAAGTTTCTCAGGATCCACATAAGAGTGAAAACATATGGTATCTGTCTTTCTCTGTATGGCTTATTTCACTTAGCATCACACTCTCCAGTTCCATCCACGTTACTACAAAGGGCCATATTTCATTCTTTCTCACTGCCACGTAGTACTCCATTGTGTATATAAACCACAATTTCTTTACCCATTCATCAGTTGATGGACATTTAGGCTCTTTCCACTATTTGGCTATTGTTGAGAGTGCTTCTATAAACATTGGGGTACAAGTGTCCCTATGCATCAGTACTCCTGTATCCCTTGGGTAAATTCCTAGCAGTGCTATTGCTGGGTCATAGAGTAGGTCTATTTTTAATTTTTTGAGAAACCTCCACACTGTTTTCCAGAGTGGCTGCACCAATTTGCATTCCCACCAACAGTGCAAGAGGGTTCCCGTTTCTCCACATCCTCTCCAGCATCTATAGTCTCCTGATTTGTTCATTTTGGCCACTCTGACTGGCGTGAGGTGATATCTGAGTGTGGTTTTGATTTGTATTTCCCCGATGAGGAGCGACGTTGAGCATCTTTTCATGTGCCTGTTGGCCATCTGGATGTCTTCTTTAGAGAAGTGTCTATTCATGTTTTCTGCCCATTTTTTCACTGGATTATTTGTTTTTCGGGTGTGGAGTTTGGTGAGCTCTTTCTAGATTTTGGGTACTGGCCCTTTGTCCGATATGTCATTTGCAAATATCTTTTCCCATTCTGTTGGTTGCCTTTTAGTTTTGTTGGTTGTTTCCTTTGCTGTGCAGAAGCTTTTTATCTTCATAAGGTCCCAGTAATTCACTTTTGCTTTTAATTCCCTTGCCTTTGGGGATGTGTCGAGTAAGAGATTGCTACAGCTGAGGTCAGAGAGGTCTTTTCCTGCTTTCTCCTCTAGGGTTTGGATGGTTTCCTGTCTCACATTCAGGTCCTTTATCCATTTTGAGTTTATTTTTGTGAATGGTGTGAGAAAGTGGTCTAGTTTCATCCTTCTGCATATTGCTGTCCAGTTCTCCCAGCACCATTTGTTAAAGAGACTGTCTTTTTTCCATTGTATATTCTTTCCTGCTTTGTCAAAGATGAGTTGGCCATACTTTTGTGGTTCTAGTTCTGGGGTTTCTCTTCTATTCCATTGGTCTATGTGTCTGTTTTTGTGCCAATACCATGCTGTCTTGATGATTACAGCTTTGTAGTAGAGGCTAAAGTCTGGGATTGTGATGACTCCTGCTTTGGTCTTCTTCTTCAAAATTACTTTGGCTATTCGGGGCCTTTTGTGGTTCCTTATGAATTTTAGGATTGCTTGTTCTAGCTTCGAGAAGAATGCTGGTGCAATTTTGATTGGGATTGCATTGAATGTGTAGATAGCTTTGGGTAGTATTGACAGTTTAACAATATTTATTCTTCCAACCCATGAGCACGGAATGTTTTTCCATTTCTTTATATCTTCTTCAATTTCCTTCATAAGCTTTCTATAGTTTTCAGCATACAGATCTTGTACATCTTTGGTTAGATTTATTCCTAGGTATTTTATGCTTCTTGGTGCAATTGTGAATGGGATCAGTTTCTTTATTTGTCTGAGAAAGTCATCATCTTAGCTAGAAAGGTAAGGGGGGAAGATGGCATTTGACCTTGGTCTTAATGAATTAATAAGAGGGGGCAGGGAAGGAATATAGGTAGGAGGCAAGTGATGATGGAGCATTCAGCCAATTGGTGAGAAAGGGGAGCAAAGAATAAGCCTGAAAGAAAGCTTAACTGAAGAATTTGGATTTCATTTTGTAGACTAGCAAATACTGTTGATCCTTGAACAGCACAGGTTTGAACTGTGAGGGTCCACTTACAGGTGGATTTTTTTTGCTATAAATACAGTACAGTACTGGGATGCCTGGGTGGCTCAGTCGGTTAAGTGTCCAACTTCGGCTCAGATCATGATCTCACAGCTCGTGAGTTCAAGCCCCGCGTCAGGCTCTGTGCTAACAGTTCAGAGCCTGGAGCCTGCATTTGGATTCTGTGTTTCCTTCTCTCTGCCTCTCTCTCTCTCCCTCTCCTTTCTCAAAAATAAATAGACATTTAAAACAATTTTTTTAAATACAGTACAGTACTGGGCGTCTGAGTGGCTCAGTCAGTTGAGGGACTGACTTCAGCTCAGGTCATGATCTTGTGGTCTGTGAGTTCAAGCCCCACATCAGGCTCTGTGCTGACAGCTCAGATCCTAGAGCCTGCTTTGGATTCTGTATGTGTGTGTCTCCCTCTCTGTCCCTCCCACACTCATGCTCTGTCTCTCTCTCAAAAATAAATACAACATTAAAAAAATTTAAATTATAGTACAGTACTGTTAAGTGTATTTTCTCTTTTTTTTTTTTTTTTGAAAGACAGAGTACGAGGAGAGTAAAGGGGCAGAGGGAGAGAAAGAGAGAGAGAGAGAGAGAGAGAGAGGGAATCTTAAGCAGGCTCTACACAGCAGAGAGCCCCATAGGGGACTTGATTTCCCCTCTGTGAGATCATGACCTCAGCTGAAATCAAGAGTAGGACACTTGGGGTGCCTGGGTCGCTCAGTTGGTTAAGCGTCCGACTCTTGATTTCAGCTCAGGTCATGATCTCAGGGTTCGTGAGTTCCAGTCCCAAAAGGGGCTCTGCACTGGCAGTGCGGAGCCTGCCTGGGATTCTCTCTCTCCTTCTCTCTCTCTGCCCATTCTCTGCTCATTCACTGTCTCTCGAAGTAAATAAATAAACTTTAAAAAAAAAAAAAGAGTGGGATGCTTAACTGATTGAGCCACCCGTGTGTTCCTCTTCTCTGATTTTCTTAATAAAATTTTCTTTCTCTACCTTACTTTATTGTAAGAATATAATATATACACATATACAAAATATGTGTTCATCGACCATTCATGTTAATGGTAAAGCTTCCAGTCAACAGTAGGCTATTAGTAAGGCAAGATTTGGGGGAGTCAAAGGTAATCTGCAGATTTTTCAACTGCACAGGTAGGAACCCCTAACCCTGACTCCCCCCACCCCACTGTAGTGTTCAAGGGTCAACTGTACTTATTGGACTCCAAAAGTAAAGAACTGTGCTAGATACTGAATTTCTACCTGCGACTACGTGTCTTGTTTATATATATGTTTGTGAACACGTGTATGTTTTAGGTATGTACGTAGCTGTGTTACATTCTTTATTTTATTTTTTTTCAATATATGAAATTTATTGTCAAATTGGTTTCCATACAACACCCAGTGCTCATCCCAAAAGGTGCCCTCCTCAATACCCTCTTTATTTTAATAGCCTATTTCTTCGGGGGGAGATTTACACCTAACCCTGTCTACGTGTCTACATGTGACCAGCAGATGGCGCCACAAAATCATAACTGGCAAGGACAGTTCTGCCTCTTCCAGCCAAGTAGCATCTCAGACCTCATCAGGCCATGGAGAGATCTCCAGGCCCTTCTAGGGCCTTTATCTGTTTCCATCATTAGCATTGTTCACCATTGTGTTCCCATGTCTAGTACAGAACCTGGCAGGTTGAAATCATAAATATGCATAGAATGAATTGATGAAATGCTAACATGCTCCAAGGGAGAAGTAGGAGATGGTGAGGGGTGGGTTGGGGGAGCCAGGGAAAGGAGAGAAGGTCAGCTCAGGTCATGATTTCATGGTTCATGAGTTCAAGCCCCGCATCGGTGTAGAGCTTGCCTTGGACCCTCTGTACCCCCCTCTCTCTGCCTCTCTCTCTCTTTCTCTCAAAAATAGATTAAAACGTTTTTAAAAATACACGACCAATACAATTCTCTCTGTCTATTGCTGAGAAAGTTCCTTCTCACCCCATGTGAGAAGTGTTCTGTGAAGGATAGAGCCCAGACCCAGCAGGGGGACCAGCTGGGTCTATTCAGAGAACTTTTGGCCCAGAGACCACCACCCAGTGCCCTCTGGCCCCTAGTACCTCCTTCCAGACCCTTCTCCAACCCAGCTGCTTCAGAAGACTGTCTCTCCCCCAGATCTGGGCTACCCCCAGCGTCTCACCCTTCCCTATGTTAGCACAGGCACTGCTCACTGGCCTGTCCACAAGGAGGAAGCCTCTGATTGCCCACAGTGATTACCACTCTGGCCTTTTCACACAGGAACAGAGAAGCCACCTTCAATACTCAGTTTGCTCTCATAGAACTGAGTCTCCGACTTCTACGGCGCAAACCCGTCCCCAGCAAAGATCTACTCAATGGAACCAATTTCAGGTCAGCTGCACAGATGAGGAGCTGGGAATAGAAAACACTTCAGTGGTCTGGTTGAGTTATCCACGCACGGGGCCTGGCTGCTTCCCCTTCTCTCCCCAGCCCTTCCCACCACCCCACTTCTTTCTGACCTGCCAGCAGAATGATGTCATGCCATTGCCAGTCAAGTCCTCCTCATGGTCCTCTGAGAAATCTCATGGACCTCAGTCTGGCATTCAGGACCCTCTACAAAGTGGACCCCACCTCCTACTCCAGCCACTTCTTCTAATACTCCTTTGTACCCACTTTTGCCTTATGCTCTGAGTGCCTTGGATGCACTAGCACCTGACCTCCCCTGTGCCTTTGCTGATGCACTTCCTTCCTGCCCTGGAAGGAACTCCTTCCCCACCTCTGCATGGCTAATGCCCATTTTCCTTTCAAGGCCACTCAAATGCTCTCAAATGCCAACTTCTTCTTAAGGTTTTTCGTACTCCACCCCAACCTGATGCGGCCTCTCCCTTCTCTCTTGGCAATGGTTATTGTCAGCTTCATTCTCTTAATGCTCTCTTATTTGAATGCCAACTCCTTCTACTCAGCTCTAGGTTCTGCAATGGAAAAAGCTGTCTCTTAGTCACTCAGTACCCAGCAACTTGTTTGACATGTAATAGGTCCTCAATCAATGCAGAGGAGGTAATACAGCTAAGGGTGTTTGCTATACTTCAGTGCTGTGAGAATACAGGTCCAAAGAACCATGATCTCTAAGGGACACACAATATGGATGCTCTGTCCATGAGGAGATGAAAAAACACTGAGCACATATGAGGTGCTTTCCGGCCCCAACCCCATCTCTATCAGGCTCCTGGCTTCCTCAGTCCTCAAAGGCACACCACTTCAAAAATATCTCCCCTTCGGGACACCTGGGTGGCTCTATCAAATGAACATCTGACTTCAGTTCAGGTTATGATCTCACGGTTCATGAGTTTGAGCCCCACATCAGGCTCGCTGCTGTCAGCGCAGAGCCAGGTTTGGATTCACCGCGCTCCTCTCTCTCTGCCCCTCCCCTTCCTCTCTCTCTCTCTCTCTCTCTCTCTCTCAAAAATGAATAAATATAAATACAAATAAATAAATATCTTCCCTTCTTCCCTCCACCATGCCTATCTCCCTTTCCTTTCCCTTCCTCCCGTACTGTCCCATAAAACCCGGGGATTCCTGGTCCACAGAACTCTGCGGAGAAAACAGATGGGCTTAGGGAACCCTTCTGAGCACTGAGATGAGAAGTGATTATCAGAAGTCACTGTCTTGGTCAGTTCCTGTTTCTGGAGCAAAGATGCCAAAATCTGTTCCTTTTTCTTGTGAAAAATGTAGGGGTTTTGACTTCCAAAATTCCCAGAATTGATACTGTCATTGTGAGCTGTCTGTGTTTCTGTCTGCCTGTGTCTATATTAAAGGTCTGCCAAGGCTTCCTGGGCCTGCTCCTCATGGGTGAGTGTCCAGGGGCGGCCTTGGAAATGATACCTCACCCCTTCTCCTCCCCAGTTACAGTGCCACCCACCACACATGCCTGAAGAGGGGCAGGAGCGTTAGGACAGGCCCACCTCTGGCTCCTACTTCCTTCCAGGACCTTGCAGAAGAGTCCTTCCCCAGATCTCGGTCTGGCTTCTCAGAAGCCCCTTGGAGAGGGTAGAAATTAAGCTGGTAACTTGGACTCAGAAGTGATGTGGGTCAGTCTGGGGAACTCTGTCACTGTCCTGCTTCCACACTTGAAGCCATTCCACTCCCGAGGCAAGCAAAGTCACCACCAATCCCTGCTCCCAGCCTTGGGCCAGGGCACCACCTTCTGTGCTCCAAACCTTTGAAAAGGCGGACAGTACCACTTTATGTGGAATCAGACCCTCCTGGGCCCTGGGCAGAGAAATGAGGAGGGCCAGCATGGGAAGTACTGGATGGGGAGATGGAGAAGGGTAGGAGATGGAAACGGGCACATCTGGACAAAGCCAAACCCAGAGGCTAAAGCCAGGGTAAGAGAGTGAGACTGGGCATTAGGATAAAGGTTAGGATCACAGTATGAAGGTCAGAGAGATTTGGGATAAGTAATGGTGTCAGGCCCTCTGGACTGGGCACACCTGAGGGGTGCAGGTGAGAGAGGACAGAACAGGACCTAGATAGTATTCTCTCCATATGCAGGAAGCAAAGATTAGAGCTTTCTAGCAAAATCCTCATCGGGCCCGCTTTTCTTTGATCTCTGCTTCTGTTTGTACTATGCACACCCAATTCCTTCCTCTTTCTCTCATTCATTCATTCATTCATTCATTCAACAAACATTTAAATAGTGTCTTTACTATAAGGCAAGCACCACACTAGACAGTGAAGTCCACAAAAATACTAAGATTCAATCAGTCATTGACCTTGTGGAGGTGTTATCTAACTGGGGAGATATATTTATAAACAAATTATTCACAAGCCTGTGTGAGAGATGAAATTATGTATGCAGTGGAAGCAATCTGGGGGAATAGAATATATTGGAGGGTCAAGGAAGTATTCACGGAGAGGGTATGGGAGCTGAAAGCCCAGGTGGGACTCACCAGCCAGAGAAAGGAAGAGAGTAGCCTCAGGGTGATGAAACAGTCTGCTGGCTATAAATACAGAAGTCCTCCATAATGGAGTTTCCAGTAAAGGGCCAGAAACTCTTCAAAAGTTCTTCTACTTTTTTAAAGTTTATTTACTTATTTTGAGAAAGAGAGAACATGCATAAAGCGGGGGAGGGGCAGAGAGGGAGACAGAATCCCAAGCAGGCTCCACACGGTCAGCACAGAGCCTGATGAGGGGTTCAAACTCACTGTGAGATCATGCTCTGAGCTGAAATCAAGAGCTGGATGCTGAGCCCCCTCTTTTTTTTAATTATTACTCATTGAATAATAGAGAGCACGCATGTGTGCAAATAGGGTGCATGTGCTCAGCTGGATGCTGAGCCCCTTCTTTTTTTTAATTATTACTCATTGAATAATAGAGAGCACGCATGTGTGCAAATAGGGGCGGGGCAAGAGAGAGAGGGAGAGAATCCAAGCTGGCTCCCACCGTCAGCGCAAAGCCGTGTGAGATCACGACCCGGTGAGATCATGACCTGAGCCGAAGTCGGATGCTCAACAGACTGAGCCACCCAAGGCGCCCCCAAATGCTATTCTTGACTGGACAGATCCTGAGTCAACCAGCCCCTGTTCAAGCCCCAGGGGCTACCCTCCTAGCAGAGGTTAACCTGGGCCCCAAACCATGGTCCTCCGTGCAAATCTTCCCCTCCCCCTAGTTATGTTGTGGTCTTGTCCAGGGGTGGAACGGGAGTTTCCCAGGCTAGGCTGACCCCAAGAAGGTTTTCTATCCCCTCATGCCTCCACACTCTGGAAAGCAGCCTCATTACTCAGGCCAATTCACCGCTCAGGCTGTCTCTACCACCCTGCACTCCTCCCCCAGCCCTCATACTAGAGCACCCAGACTCCTGCATTCTCCTGCGGGATCAGCCTCTCCTTCCAAGCCAACTCCTGCCTCGCTCCCAAGGCCTGTAGTAAAGAGAGGCCTCCGCAGCAAGCCACCGAAGGCCAGGCCTAGAACATTTGCAGATATCAGGCCAGGGCTTTCTGAAAAACAGGGTAGGCTGGGACGTGCAGAGGTCTCACTGCGCAGAGCTTCGGCACCCCCCTCCGCAGGAGCCCAGGCGTCTTGTGCGAGCTGTGTGCTGTGTTGCGCGCCACCCCAGAGGCTGGGGGCCCGATGGCCGATCAGCAGGGGTGCAGTACCACTCCCCACAGGGCCTACCCAGACAACCGGAGCCACCGACAGGTCGAGGAGGCAGGAGGCTGGGCTGGCCCGGAGAGTCTCTGGGGGAGCAAGCCCGTGCCCCTTCACGAGCTCCGGGGACGCTCCCGGGGGAGGGGCCCCCGCCGGTGCGGGGGCTGGGAGCCGAGCCGCCCCCTGCCTGCGCCCCGCAGCGCCTGCGCACGCTCCCTCGGGCGCCCTCCTCGCCCCGCCCACCCCAAGCCCGAGCGAGGCGCCGCGGGAGGAATTCCAGCCATTTCCTCTGCGCCGCGCGGTATGTGGCCTGCTCGCAGCCCGACCGCAGCGCGCCCGGGAGGTTGGGGCCGGGCGGCGCGGGCCAGTCACCAGCCGCGTCTGGCAGCTGCCCGGGCCCCGCTGTCCCGCTCAGGATTCCCAGCCAGCCGCCCCTGTCCCGGGCCACCAAACCAGCCGTTCCAACAGCCCGGGCCTGCGCGACGCCTCCGGTTCCGTTCCTCTCCTCTCCTCTCCCCGCCCCGCGGGGCCGCTCTCTCGCCTTCTGTGTTTCCCCGCTGCGCCCCTTCCCAGCCCGCCGCCGGCCCTCTGGAGTCCCCAGAATCTGAGTTTGAAACTGAAGTTGGCACTTGCTGCGTCACCTTCGGGCAAGTCCGTTAGCCTTTCTAAGCCTCGGTTTTTCCATCTGTGAAATGGTGACCCTAAGAATAGTGCTTCCTCATTTGTGCTGCCTTTAGGTTAGGGAGGAAAGTAACTTGCAGGACAAACGTCAACGAGGTTTTTGTTTCTCTGGGTATCGCTACTGCCCTTAGCTTTCCTAGATCTTCCTACTCATCCTGCCTGTGGCCTCTAATTCCAGTCTAGTTTGCAGAAGGAGCAGTCAGGGCTGGCTTTACAGGTAGGCATGTGGATGGCTGCCTGCCAGCCCAGCCTGCTCAAGACTGCTCCCTCGTGCATGTACAGAATGCCTGAAGGTCCCAAAGCAGTCTTCCTATGGATTATTTGCCCTCTGGTTCTTCAAAAGCTTAAAGGACGGCTAGTTTTTTTGTTTTTTGTGTTTTGTTTGTTTGTTTGTTTGTTTTAATTATGTCCTTATAGTCTGAGAGCAGCCAGACACATACTGATTAGGGAAAGTTGAAGGTGCGGGCCTGGATGATGGGTCTTCAGACTTGGACTCTAGTTTTGCTGTTCTGGAACAGAGGATGGGCCACCACGTGTTCTCCAGGCTCCTCTTTCAAAGTGCAGATCCCCAGAGAGAGAACGTTCTTTCAGGCTTTAACCCTTTGGAGGAACAGCCCCAAGCAACTGGGAGGGTGGGATCCGCTTCCCCGGCCGCCCACACCTGCCTCACCCACGCCCACAGCTGCCATAAATATAACGCTAGGTGGGTCGGAAAGCCCCGGGTTTCACCAGTCCGACCGCTTTGCAGACGCAGCACGAAAGAGCCACTCTGTCTCGGTGTTCCCCCAGATGGCCCCTTGTTTTGAATTTGTAACTTTCATTCCAGCCAGAGTCCCAAGGCCAAGAACAGCCCTTGCAGCAAGATGTGCGCCCCTCATTCCTCACAAACGCTACAGCCACAGACCAGATAAATCCAGGTAGAGACGGGCCCAGAAACAAAGGTGCTATAAATATCCTAGTCCAGCCGGGAGACTGAGCTCTTGGGCAGCCCCTTGCCACCCACCCCTCTCTAAGCCTGACACTTCAGGGCCACTGGGGCGCTGTAGGCGGGTCTCCCGGTGGTGGGAAGGGCAGACTGCATGTGTATCAGAAGCCTGATTGGTTCCCCTCTCTGAGACCCCATGACTGCTCAACCTAAGGGTTTTCCCTCTACCCAGGATACCTCTCCCTAATTCCCAATCCTAGACACTTCCTCCCTCCTCTGGTATTTGTAGAAGGCTTCTCACAAGAACCCCATGCTGGGTCCAGGCTTCAAGAAAGTCTGACTCCTCTTTCAAGATAGACCAGATGGTGCCTTTGGCTGGAAGGCAACCACCTGAATCAGATTTAACAATTTACAACTCGATTCTAAATTTTTGGTAGCACTTTTTGTTGGCGGTGAGGGGGGGACAGGCTGGAAGCAGAGTAGATTTAAAAGAGGGGAAAGAAGAAGCAAAGAGGGGATAAAGTCCCACTAGAAATGGGAATTCTTTTCCGAGCAGGCTGGTTCCCAAGAGCTTAGTGGGACTTTCTAAGCCAGTCTCCTGGGCCTGGGACTTGGTGGGGTGCAGCTCACTGAAGCAGAGTCTGTTGGATAGCAAGAGACTTCACTGGAGAAGAGGTTATTAGAGTTCTCACACCTAAGGCTCAGGGACTCAGACACCAAAAATGTCCCCCGGAAATTCAGACACCTGACGGCTTGGAGAGAGGTTAGCAAGAGCAAGGCAGGTTTGAAGATGATGCGTGAAATGGATCTGAACTATCAGTTTTTAAATACGGCTGTAAAAATAACTTTAAATAAATCGCCGCATTAGAACACAGTAGGTAATCCTTCTAAAAATGTAGTCACAATTCCTCTTCCAATGTGGGAGCATACTCTTTAATCCCTATGCTAAGGAAGCTTTGCCAGCTCTATCTCAACAAGAAATCCTACTTAGAAGTCACTATTCATTCTCCATTTTACAAATGAGGAAGCCGGTACCCAGCTGGCAGAAGAGAGGTTTGAACTCAGGGATCTGACTCCACTGGTCATGACTTGAACTTCTGCTGGGGGATAATCAATTCTGATGGCCTTTCTGACCATCAATGGAAACAACTCCACCGCAGTCTTTAACTGCCTTTAACAGCAAAGAAGACATTCCTGCAACACTCACCTGCACCTAGCAGATCTGAGTGCAACCTCATTAAACTGAGTGGCCTCAGGGGACCAACTCCAACACCCCAGTGAATGGAGGAACAAACTCATAGAAATAAGATTCTAAATGGACTGGATATAAGTCACCAAGGTCAGGGTCAGCCCTGGATCACAGCCCTTCCTGTGTGATTTCAGGACCACATGGAGGCCCAAGTGGCCTTTTTACTAAAAATCAACCGTTAAAGAATCAGATGTGTGTTTATATAGGTCACTGGTAACTCACTTTGGACCACTGGCCCAAGACCTATTTTGTCTGACTTTCCTAGCTTTTTTTTTTTTTTTTTTTTTATTTGAGACAGACAGAGACAGCATGAGTGGGGGAAGGGCAGAGAGAGAGAGAGGGAGAGAATCCCAAGCAGGCTCCAAACTGCCAGCACAGAGCCCAACTCTGGGCTCAAACTCATGAAACCAAGAGTTGGACACTCAACCAATGGAGCCACCCAGCTGCCCCATCCTAGTATTTTTATTTAAGTTAACTACCAAACATTTAAAATTGGAAGATTGCACAGAAATATCTAGATTTTTTTTCAGCTTCTCCCCCAAATCTCTCCCTGCACTGGCATGACTCTGACTTCTCCCACCTTCAGGGCTGTCCTATCCTGTCTTCCCCGCTACAGCCTGGCCCATTGGGGTTTGAATTTGCTGACCCTCATCTCCTTCACTAAAATGCAAATATTCACTAAAGAGGTAACTATTGAACCTCGTTGGTCACATACCAGTATGGACATTTTACCATACTTAAAGCATTAGGGAGATTCATTGTGGTAAGGTGAGGGTAGGAGAGAAAGTGGGGCTTCCCCAGACAAGGTGTCAGGCCCTCCCAGAGCAGAGCAGAGAAGATTTCTAGGGTCCTAGAAGACCACAAGATGAGAAATTGTTCAAACAGCTGTCATGGATGTGCAAAAGAAACATCACCTATTTCTCAGGAGCTCATCCTTTCTTCTAACTCAGCGAACACCAAGCTTTTTTTAGCATCCTGGGCTGCCTTCCCCAATCCTCCTTCTGTAAGTGCCTTGGGTAACATCCAGAAGCAAACCCTGGAGATGATTAGAGGGCCGCCGACTCAGGCTGTGAGCGAGCCCAAAGGAATGGGTCTGGCTTGTGACCAGGATAGAGCTAAGCCCAGAAGAGGAGCTGAATGAAGACAGGGACCAAGTGATTAACTGGGGCCTGGGCAGCCAGGGACTGAAGCACGATCTCATTCACCAAGATGGTGAGCAGATGTGTTCTCTGAAACGTGGACCACATGAGGGAAAACCATCTTCCCTGAATTTGGAAGCTCTTCCTGCCAAAGCAGTTTATTGTGCAGACAGAGAGGGAAAGAGGTTTTGTATGGAGATGTGGGAGTGGATGACATAGCCTTTAGGTGGACTGATAGACCTCGGGGCTGCCTCGTCCTTCCCCAAATGCCCATCTGGGAGGGTTGCATGTCTATGACTGTTTGAACTCATACTTTTTCTGGCAATAGCCCATGTGACAGGTGTCAGCAGAGCCCTGGCTGTGTACTCTTGGACAGGGAGAGGGGTGGATGTGATGAAGTGCCTTTAGGGCTTTTAGAGAAACAGGAAGTTCAGTAACCAGAGACAGGAAAATCTGACTTCTTTCAAAACCAGTGGACAACATGGCAGTCAGAATTGTCGTAACTGCTGGGTGCAGCATTTGGAAAAGGTGAAAAATTACAGAGTGGGGGTGGAGAACTTGCCAGGCTGGGACAGGGGCACACTCTGTTCAGAGAGCTTCCTTAACCTTCCCCCATCATCAGGAGCCCCAGAAATCCCTCCTGAACCCCAACACTCAGTCTTGCTACCGTCATCTACTTTGTATCCAATGGGACTAACCTCACTGTTTCCTTGTCCCTGTTTATGTCAGTTCTTAAATCTCCCTCGCTCCCAAGTCCCCTTCCCCCCTTGCTTCCAGACCTCTGATCCCCACCAGGCCCTGTCTTTCCCCAATTCTGTGGCCTTCTCTCACCCTCCCTAACACCCAAAACTCTTCTCTGTGGCCTCTAATTTTATGATCAATGGCTAGCAAAATCTCCCTTGTCCTCAACCTATTCTCTAATCATTCTCATTGCTTCTTTCCCTACAGGACACCTGGGTCTCCCCTGAACTCCCTGCTGCCTGGCAGCCTTCCCAAGCGAGGCCTGATCTTTCTGTCACAGCCCTCATCCTAGGCCTGGAGGTGAGATGGGTGTCCTGCTTGGTCCTCATTGTCACTTTTAGGAGCATTCTCTCCCTTCTCTGTAAACCCTTGCACCTCACACTGAATTTCACATCATCAGACAATATGAATCACGACTGTCTTCTCTTGCCCCCCAGGTGTTATTGTTCAATTATTCTAGATCCCGGTTCACTGTCACTCTTTCCAATAGCATCTTTTTTTTTTTTTTAATGTTTATTTATTTTTGAGAGACAGAGCATGAGCAGGGGAGGGGCAGAGAGAGAAGAAGACACAGAATCTGAAGCAGGCCCCAGGCTGTGAATGATCAGCACAGAGCCCAATGTGGGGCTCGACCTCACAAACTGTGAGATCATGACCTGAACTGAAGTCGGACGCTTAACCGACTGAGCCACCCAGGCGCCCCTCCAATACCACCTTAACTGTTGGCAATTGCTGTAGATACAGATGACCCTTCCAGTACTCAGGCCACTCAGTTTGTTCAACTCCTCTCTCCAATAATTTTTCCCTCCGTTAAACCCAGAGTTATGATTATCCATAACTGCAACACCTCCATAATCTCAATTTCACGCACCCCACTCTCTGACCCCATCCTCCTGTCTTTCTTGCTGATCCCAACCATCCTTTGACCCCACCAGAATCTCAAGTCTGTTGAGCCCACCAGCCTTCACTGTGGTCCATGTCTTTGATGTTTTTACTTCCCTCCTGACCTAATGTAAATTTGTGGTCAGTCATTATAACTATACCCCCGCCCCCTTCTATACACTCTCAATTCTTTGCTTCTTTGTCATGCTCACCTGGCATGACAGTAGACCTAGTGAAATCAAATTCTGACTACTCCACACCCCCACACCTGCAGCTAAACGTGGCTAGAGAAAAATACACGGCTACACAGCTTGATTTCACTTTAAATCCATGCTGATGGAACTCCATTGGGTCCTTAATGCTGCCCAGTGGTCATACTTATATTTCCCTGATCCATTCACTCACTTATACTCCTAGATGACAGTTCCACACCTTCTTTTCTCAAACCCTTAACATGTCCTTCCCATCCCCACTCTCAGCTGCTAATTAGATTCTTTTTTCCACTGGAAAAATACAAGCAACCAGAAGAGAACTCTGCAGATTCCCACCATTATATCTCACTTACTCAAGGACATTACTTCAGCAACTCTTCTTTTTCTCTCTTAACCAAATTGTCACTCTCTATTGGACCATTTCCATCAGCACACAAGCATACTATTGTTCCTCCCATCTTAAAAAACAACATCTTTTAATGGCCGTATTTCCCTTGGCAGCCTCTGTCCCATTTATTTGCCTCCCCTTAGATGAAACTCCTCAAAGAATGATCTACTTGTCAAACTCCTCTCCTCTATCCCTGTCTTAAACTAGCCCCAAATCAGGCTCATGTCCCCACCACTCCACGGACATTGTTCTTGTCAAAGTCACCATGACTTCCGTGTTAGTAAATCCAGTCGCCAATTCTCAGTTCTCATTTTATCCATTAATAGCATCCAGTAAAGTTCGCTACATTCTCCTCCTTGATGCACTTTCTTCACTGGGCTTCCAGGACATCACACGCTCTTGGTTTTCTTCCTACCTTACTACTCCTCCCTTCTCGATCTCTTTTTCTGATTCTACCTCTTTTGCCTGACCTCTAAATGGGGAAGTACCCAGGGCTCAGACCTCAGCTTTCTATTCTTCTTTATCCACCTCTTTTGATCTCATACAGATATGTAGTTTTAAATACTATCAAAAGCCCATGACACACATTTATATCTCCAGCTGAGACCTCCCCTCTGAAGTCCAGACCCATATTTCCAACTGTCTGCTCCATATCTCCAAACTCAAGATGTCCAAAATGGAACTCATGAGACGCTTCCCCAAACATGATCTGTCTGCAGCCTTTCCCATCACAATTGATGGTAACTCTATTCTTATAGGTTCTCAGACCCAAAACCAAGTCACTCTTGACTTCCTATTACACACACATCAGATGTGATAGGAATTAATTATCTTCAAAGTATATCCGAATCCAACTACATCTCACCACCTGCTGCCAAGTTTGTCCAAGTCACCATTATCTGTCACCTGGATTACTACTGGAGCCTCCTGTCAGTGTCCCTGTTTATACAATTATCTTCAACATGGAAGCCAGATGGACCCCTTTAATTTTGTTTTACATTTATTTATTTATTTTTGAGAGAGAGAGAGAGAGAGAGAGAGAGAGAGAGAGTGAGAGCGAGCGCTCATGAGAACACAAGCAGGGAGGGGCAGAGAGAGGGAGAGAAAGAATTCCAAGCAGGCTCTGTGCTTTCAGCACAGAGCCTGATACGGGGGCCTGAACTACTAACGGTGAGATCAGGACCTGAGCCAAAGTCAAGAGTTGAATGCTTAGCCAACTGAGCCACTCGGGCATCCCAGACTGATCCCTTTAAAATATACCTTAGATCATAGCACTTCTCTAATCAAAACCCTTCAGTAGCCACCCCCTCCATTTCTTTAGAGTAACTCTTCAGTGACTCCCCATTTCTCTCAGCGTAAAAACCGAAGTTCCTACAACAGCCAGGAGGGTCTTGCATTATCTACCTAACCCACTCACCCCTTACCTCTCCATCTTTCTCTCCTGATACTCTCACCTTCACTCATCCTGGGAGTCCAGCCTCCTTGCTCTTCCTGTGTCTCAACACACTGGGTAACTCATGTTACCACACTGAGGTCTCTGCTCTAGCTCTACCCTGTACCTGAACACCCTTGCCCCAGAAATCTACCTGATGAACTTTCTCATTCCTTCAATCTTTATATCTTACCTTTCCAATGAGGTACCCTAACTACCATGTTTAATACTGAAACTTGCCCATTCCCCTGTATCCCAACACTCCGGATCACTTAACCTACACAACATTGGGTTTTTGTCCCCATGGCACTTACTACCTTCTAACATACTGTGTAATTTATATCTCCCTCCCCCACCACACAGGAATCTTTGTCTATTTTGTTTACAAATATATCCCAAATGCTTTTTTTTTTTTTAATGAATGAATGAAAAGAATCCAAACAGAGATGAACTGATTTTCTTGGCCATCAGAAATGGCTAGGCCAAGAGCAAAAAAAGAGAATGGAACTAGCAAGAGCAATTGAACCTGACTATCAATGCATGATTAAGAGCAAAGTCAGGTCCAGTTGAAATGAACAACCAAACTGCATGCTTATCATTACAGAGGGAGAGAAAGAGAGAGAGAGAGAGATGAGATCTCCCACATGGTAGGTAATAAAGTGACTTTATTTACTTAGCATGTATAGAGTAAGTACAGGCCTAGGCCAATGACACTGACTTACCCAGTTACTATCCATGGACAGTTGCTTTTTAGCTGCTCTCCCAGCCTTACAGGAGCCATTTACACAATTTGACAGAGAGGCATCAGATGGAATAAAGGTAAAAACAGAGGATCCTAGGAGTGAGGTCTTTGGAAAAGAAACTTCTCTCTCTTCTCCTGTTCTCCTAAATGCCTTCTCAGTAGAGGATATTGCAGTACCAGATGTTTCGTGCAGTGTCCGGGCCCATTTCATCAGAATTCTGCAATCATTGGATGCAGGCGGGTTAACAGTTCTGCATGTCTGGCCCCCCACCATGTCCACTGTTAACAGAGGCCTTCTGGAGGCCATGCCTTCCTTTCCCTCAGGGATTGCAGCCTCGAGGCTAACTGCCAACATATCCTTTCTCAAAAGATGCCAGTGTTATGCAAGGAGTCTGTGCACTCAGGATAAACTAAGTTAAATGTGTCTTCTGAGATCCTCCAGGCATTTTGATTACAGACACTGGAGCATCAGCCGTGTTGCTGCCCAGCGGCTTGAGGCCAGAGTAGGAGCAGGGGCAGGAGGCTTTACCTGTCCTAAAGAGAAATAGAATTTCCTTGAGACTTCGCCTCAAAACATACCTAAACAACACCCAAGCATCCCTTAGTTTCCAAAAGACTTTGGGCAGAAGCTCCAGAAGATGGCTCTTGACCAGACATAATGACAAGACCCCAATGCACAGGAGGCACTCAAAGGCACGCAGTGTCTTTCCCAAACAGGGGCTTGCTCGGCTGCACCTTTCATCATGTAGAATATATGTGTGTTGTTGGAGGCTACCTAGTGCTAAGAGAGTGGCCAATAGGCATTGAAATAGGGTAAGCCTGTGTCATTTTCTCCATAGAATTCTTCCATTCATGGGGAAGACATTCGTGTTTGTGTAACCCAAGTACAATAAGGAACCCTGTGTTGTTCAGAGGAAGCACAAAAACACAGGAGAAGAAACTGCACTCCTGTAGAGAAATGCAATTTAAGTCAGTTTAAATATTTACCCAATCTCATTAGAGAAAGTCAAAGCAGGTAAGTATATTCTCAGTATACAAGGTAGCCTCTCTTTTTTCCATTCACAGCTGCCCTGTTTTGTCCTCTTCACTCTCGGCTCATACCCCTCCCCCACCCTCTACGCTTCCATCACACACACACACACACACACAGAGCTCTTGATTCTTTTGCACTTTCCCTGCCTCCCTGACCTTTTTCTTTTCTCCATTTCCAACATAATCATTTCTGGCTTGCTCTGGCTCCTTCCAAGTCTTCCCCCTTTCTGGTTATTATTCTGATCAGCACAGAAACAGAGCAGCTGAACTGGAATCTTAGGCAGTAGATAAAGCTATACTCTTGTGGAGATAATGTGTGATCCTATGCTTCTCCTCCGTGTCTCTTTTTAGTCCCCGGGGAGGTGGTTTAAACATCCGTATCCATCAGCATTTTATTTCTAGGGGAAAAGAGAGTGAGACGGGGAGAAAGGAATAAGAGAAGTCAGAATATGTCTGGGGACAGTATCTGCTCCTTATATTCATCTTGGATGCTGACCCCAGTATCTGCTCCTTTATATTCATCTTGGATGCTGACCCCAAACAGTGCCTAAGGTATCAGTGAATTCTGAGACATTCCTATATTAGCCCAATGCATAGTCAAAAAAGAAAGCTGAGGGGCGCCTGGGTGGCTCAGTCGGTTAAACATTCAACTTTGGCTCAGGTCATGATCTTGCGATCTGTGGGTTCGAGCCCCGTATCAGACTCTGTGCTGACAGGTCAGAGCCTGGAGCCTGCTTCTGATTCTGTGTCTCCCTCTCTCTCTGCCCCTCCCTGACTCATGCTCTCTCTTTGTCTCAGAAATAAATAAACATTGAAAAAAAAATTAAAAAAAAAAAAAGAAAGCTGACCACACCCAACAAGGGGTTAAGGCACAAAGTCAAAATAGAAAGGATTCTCTGGACTTCTGGACCTGGCTTGAAATATTCAATGTGAAAGCAAATTCTGGGGAAAGAAAGAAACCATGGAATTGTATTTTAGATGATTTTTTTTCTGATTACGAAAGTCATATATATTCAATGTAGAAAACCAGGAAAATATAGGAAGGGATTTAAAAAAACAATACTTGTGATCTCACCACCCAGATATAACCGATGATAACATGTTAGTTCACCTTTCCAATGCTGTTTCAATGTATAAGTATTATTTTTTAATCAAATTATAAAAAAATAGAATAATGCTTTTTTGGAAATTTTTCTCACTTGACAATATATCATAAAAATCTTCCCAAGTCATTAAATATTCTTCGACAATATGATTTGTTAAAGCTATTTATGGTTTTGTGCTCTATAGATTTAACCAGTTTTATATGGAAGAGCATTTAGGCTGTTTCTGAGCATGGAATCTTAACTGTGACAGGGTTATCTTGTACAACCCCTGTTTTCAAGCATGCTGACATCCATCCCTTACAAGCAAATAAGGATCCCTTTAAAATACTATGCCAAGGTAGCACCTGGGTGGCCCAGTTGGTTGAGCGTCCACCTCTTGATTTCGGCTCAGGTCATGATCTCAAGGTTTGTGAGTTCGAACTCTGGGTCGAGCTCTGTGTTGACATCAAGGAGCCTGGTTGGGATTCTCTCTCTCCATCTCTCTGCTCTTGCCCCACTCACATTTCTTCTCTGCCTCTCAAAAATAAATAAACATTTAAAAAAATGAAATAAAATCCTATACCTAAGAGAACCTTGCTATGGCAGATGTAACTCTTCATAAGGAATCAGCCATCCTTGTGTTCTTTGGAGAAAGCCTGGCATTAGGTTTTGAACATCCTTACCATCCTTGCTGTTCTTGAGTAGATGAGAAAAAAATGTTAGTCACTCTGTCAGGGAGTTAGCCTAAAACATTCAGTGCATCATTCTTAAAAATATTTCTTTTTGGGGAATGCAAGCTGGTGCAGCCACTCTGGAAAACAGTATGGAGGTTCCTCAAAAAACTAAACATAGAACTACCCTATGACCCAGCAATTGCACTACTAGGCATTTATCCAAGGGATATAGGTGTGCTGTTTCAAAGGGACACATGCACCCCCATGTTTATAGCAGCACTATCAATAATAGCCAACGTATGGAAAGAGCCCAAATGTCCATTGATGGATGAATGGATAAAGAGGATGTGGTATACACACACACACACACACACACACACACACACACACACACACACACAATGGAGTATTACTCGGCAATCAAAAAGAATGAAATCTCGCCATTTGCAACTATGTGGATGGAACTAGAGGGTATTATGCTAAGTGAAACTAGTCAGTCAGAGAAAGACAAAAATCATACGACTTCACTCCTATGAGGACTTTAAGAGATAAAACAGATGAACATAAGGGAAGGGAAGCAAAAATAATATAAAACCAGGGAGAGGGACAACACAGAAGAGACTCATAAATATGGATAACAAACTGAGGGTTGCTGGAAGGGTTGTGGGAGGTGGGATGGACTAAATGGGTAAGGGGCACTAAGGAATCTACTCCTGAAATCATTGTTGCACTATATGCTAACTAATTTGGATGTAAATTTTAAAAAATTAAAAATAAAATTTAAAAAGCAAAAGTTCTAGGGACAAACCCCTTACCTGGAAAGCAACCAAGGGTAGGTTCCTTCATTTTTCTAGAATATTCTTAGATGGAGAATTGTTGCCTCACAGGATGGAGTGAGAATCAAAGGAGAAGGCATGAACAAAGTACCTAGCAAAGTACAGAGTACACACTAACAAATGTTAGGCATATCCTTCACAGAAAGATGAAATTCAAGTTCTAAAGTAGTACCTATGTCACACAGACCTTTACATTGGAAAAGGCTACCTTTCACAAGAGTCCTAGGCAAGGGAGTTGGCTTGGTGTCCTACAGTTTTCCTGGTCCTAGCTCTCCTTAAATACTTTTCTGCAGGCTCATGCCTCCCTCTTTCCCTAATGGTACAGACACCGAAATACCTATCCTCTTCGTCATTATTCCCAGTACCTGTCTTAACTGCCCTTCTCAAAATCTACACTTGGCATTCTGGACAGTGCACAACAGTGGGAACAAGCCCTGGGCTCCAAACCAGGAGCCGCCCCCCACCCCAATCTGGTTCCTGCTTCTCCAAGCCTTGCTGCATGATTGAGCCCCAATTCTTAATCTTTGTTTCCTCATCTGTAAAATCAGAGGACTACCCAAATCCAACCATCTATAGTTCCAATCTAAAATTTATTCTAAGCTTATAATTTGTTGCGAGGCAATGAATGGAACTGGAATATACTAGTATTTTCATATTTTATCTATTTTATTTTTATATAAAACATGTTTTATTTTATATTTATATCAATATATCTTTATCAGATGAATCATTGTTTTTGTTCAAAAAATAAGTTTTGCTGGTCTTCTCCTTAAAATAACGATTAGTGTTAAAATTATTGCCATGTAGGGGTGCCTGGTTGGCTCACTGTGTAGAGCATGTGACTCTTGATCTTGTGGTTGTGGGTTTGAGCCCCACATTGGGTGCAGAGATTACTTAAAAATAAAATCTTTTAAAAAAATGATTGCCATTTAGTGGTACGCTGAATGCCATGAGTTAAATGGTTTTATAAACGCACCTATACCTGCAACCATTGATGTAATTCACATAAACTGCAATATTTTCCAGTAAGGACAGATATATATATATATTTTTCAGTAAGGACAAATATATATATTTCTTTTTGTGCTAGTCCTGAGCTGGATATTATAGAAGAAAAGATGTCATCTCTGCCTTTGAGAAACTTGTAGGCTTCTTGGGTTGATAAATACATAATTTGAAAGAGTTGTACGACTAAATGCTAACTGGTTCAAATCACAAGGCCCTTCAGAGGTGAGGAAAGTATGGGCACAATGTGGAATTGGGTGATTTGAGAAAACTCCATAGAGATGAAGCTTGGAGGTGGAGTGAGCGAGGAGCATTCCACACAGAGGGGACACTGTGCCAGAGGCACAGAGGGGACAAAGCATGGGCGCATCTGGCTGCAGCTGAGGGAGAAATGACCAATCAAATCAGATAATTCATATATGGGGAACATAAGCAGACAGCCAAAAAGAGTCCGTAGATATTTCCCCTTGTACCATCAGTATTACACCAAGAAAGGAAACATTAAATCAAACCAATTCAAGCTGAGTTATGTTTTTGGTTTTGTTTTCGTTTTTTGGTGGTGGTGTAGATGATTTATAAGCAGAGCTTCTCAAAGCCTTTGATATGCTTATGTATGTGTCAAAGTCGAGAGAGGGAAATCAGATATCCCAAGAGTCGTTAGCCACAGAACTGTTTTTATCATGGAACATCTCTGGTGTTTCACGAAGCACAATTAGGCTCTAGTGAGCCCCTGGAGATTTTTGAGCTGGAAAGCAATACATGGGGGAAAACAAATTTTGGAAGATTGATCACATGGTAGAATGTAAGGTAAACAGCGAGAAAAGAGCCTGGATTCAGACAATACAATTAGATAACTGAATTAAGATTCAAGATAAGTGGAGAGGGTTGAAGTACAATGAGGCAAAGAATGGAGAACGAAACATTAATTGTATGCACAGTCTTTTGTTGGACTCTGGGGTGATACAGAAGTGTCAGAATCCCTGGATCTTATAGGAGTTTGAGTAAGTATTAATCAGGATTTTGATTACCAGGGACAGAAACCAACTTGGACCAGCTTAAGTAAAAGGGAAGTATTCTTAGGGAAATTGGGATGCTTCATTAAGAATTGGATCTGAGTACTGGAAAGCTGGCAAAAAGTTCCCTATCTGGTCTCAGCTTCTCTGTGTGTCTGCTTCATGTTCTTTATATTCTATCTCTCTCCTCTCTCCTTCTCTCCTCTTCTCCCACTCCTTCCCTCCTCTCTCCTCTCTCTCATTTGTGGAAGAAAATGGCTTTCCTGAGTTTGCATGTTACACTAGCTTTGCATATAGTGGTTCCAGACCCATAGAAAACTACTTCTCCCTCCTTCCCAGTTTCAGATTTCCAATGGAAGGAATCTTGTTGACCCAGCTTGGGACTCATCACTCTGACTCAGGGGACAGGTTTTAAAATAGAAACATAGATGGGGCGCCTGGGTGGCTCAGTCAGTTATGCATTCAACTTCGGCTCAGGTCATGATCTCGCAGTTTGTGAGTTCGAGCCCCACGTCGGACTCTGTGCTGACAGCTCAGAGCCTAGAGCCTGCTTCAGATTCTGTGTCCCTCTCTCTGCCCCTCCCATGCTCGTGCTCTGTCTCTTTGTCTCTCAATAATAAATAAACTTTAAAAAATAAAATAAAATAAAATAAAATAAAATAAAATAAAGTAAAATAAAATAAAATAGAAACGTAGCTGCAGGAGACTTACCCAGTGTGGAGGGAATTAGTTAGGAGGTCACTTACCAGGGAAAGGTGTCTGCTGTGGAGTGACAGTGTGACCTTTAATTGAAAGTATACTTCTGGGGGGCTCTGGGTGGCTTAGTCAGTTAAGCGCCTGACTCTTGATTTTGGCTCAGGTCATGATCTCAAGGTTCATGAGCTCAAGCCCCAAGTCAGGCTCTGGGCTGACAGCACAGAGTCTGCTTGGGATGCGCGTGCTCTCTCTCGCTCTCTCTCTCTCTGCCCCTCCCCCACTTATGATCTCTCTCTTTCTCTCTCTCTCTCTCTCTCTCTCTCTCTCCCCCCCTCTCAAAAATAAATAAAGATTAAAAAAATTAAAAAGTCTACTTCTGGAAGAGTTGGGCAGGAACAGGCTACTGTTGAATGGATGGACGACTATGAAGTTTTAAAGCGGTTTCATCCCTGTCCCTTTCCCAAACTCCTTCAGTTCCCGGGTCCTGAAGGAATCTGCAGATGAGGGAAGCAGGATAGCACAGTGGTTAAGAGCACATGTTCTGGGGTTAAGTTTTCTGTCTTTTGGATTCTGGCCTTGAGGACTTGAACAAATTGGGTAACCTGCCTGAGCCTCAGGTTTCTCATCTGTAGAATGGGTATTGTGAGAATTAAATACTTCATGTATGCAAAGTGCTTAGCATAATAACCTCAATAATGTTAGCAACATAAGAAAAATATGCCATGGACATCTTGTGGCACCAATGGGGACTTCAGAGATCACAGGTCATTTGGGCCGGTCCCACTTTCTTTTGTTTCTAGGGACTTAATATTTAACTGCCTATTAAATGATCATGATTTGGAGGAGAGAAGACAAGAAGAGGAATTGCTTTCAGCTGGCCCTAGTCTTTAAATAACCCGGGTACAACATCTTTTAAACACAAAGGAGACCATGTGTAAAACATTAGTTAAACTCAGATATAAATCTAGTCTTTGACCAGTCCAGAGCTAATCAATATGCTTTTCTACTCTCTTTGAACTTTGAGTTTTCTGGCAACAACAAAAAATCCCAAACCCCATCCAAAACCATCGTCCAGACAGCCCCGCTTCTCTCCTCCCCTCCCTCGTGTCACATATTGTTGACAGAACTACTCCCGTTACCACATTCATTCCAGTGGTGATTCAAATTCTTCTGCAGAAACGGACTTGAAAGACAGAAAATTGCTCTTGTAATCAGTTAATAAGGAATCCTGGACAAGGAATACAGAGCTATGAATATGGATTTACTCTCAGCTTTTATGGATGCATTTTTCTCAGTTTTTTTTTTTTCATTGAAAATCACGATGAACTCATTTAAATAGCAAGGTAAACTGAGATGGAAAATTACCCATAATAAGAATTTTCATGAAAATATAGACTGGCCTGATTTTAAGCACATCAAGGACACTTTGTTTAAATTGCAAGTTCGCTTATATTTGAGATGTGTTTGTTTAAATGTGTCAGTTTTAGGCAAAACTAAACTACTCTGTTCCTTTCCAAAAATCAAGAATTTGCTTTGGAAAAAAATCATGCAATTTGATGTACAAAGCAGAGGGGGAAGAAAGTAAGCAGTGGGTGAGAAAGACCCACCCAAGGGCTGCAGCCAGCTTCCCTAGGAAGATTCATGACCATGCCTCAAAACTGTCCTGCAATTCTTTCCAACGGATTTTGCTATAACTCTAAATCATTAGAAGCAACTGCTGCTGTTACCAGAACTGTCTTTGCCTCCAAAAGAGGAAAATTCAGGACATGCAATATAATCCTCTCACTATCTAAGAGCGAAACCAGCCCATTTGTCATAAGAACTAAAAACATCAGCTGTGTAGTATACTAAACGTTCAAGTTTCATACCTCCCTATTATGTATCCTTTGTAAGAAGCAGGGGAGGGGAGCACACACAAGAGGTGATTCGATGCAGAAGTGATAAAGTGGCTTATCTTGGGTTAACTAACTATAACCTACAAAAACCATTCATTCTATCTACTGTAATCCATTGCAGGAAAAGGTAAGAAAATTCAATCAACAACATTTTGTAAACCTTCTGAGCTAATCACAACAAATGCATTCTTACTCTTACTGGATGTATAAACATTTAATGCAGGGGTTTCATAACTGGATGAGCATCATCAAAGGCAATGCTAATACTTTGTTCCTCCTTCTGACTTGAATGACCTCTTCCCTATTAGGATCATTATTGCTCCATAGTGTACCAGGGATGAAAAGACTTTGAAAGGTCATTTGTCTTCCAACCCAACTAGCAGCATTGGCCTTCCCAGGGAGAAGCTGGTTAGAAATGCAGAATCTTGGGTCCAACCCCAATCTTACTGACTCAGAATCTGCATTTTGACAGGCCCCCAGGTGATTCATAATGCACATTGAAGGTCAAAATATGTTACAGTAGGTCATTTCGCTGCCTCTGAGCAAACTGGGCACAGCAGATAGACTAGTCTCATTCAGCCAATTTCAGGTCCTTTATAGTTTGTTCTATCTGAGTCATCGAGAGGAAGGGGAAATATACTCATTTAAGGAAGTCTTGCATAGCATAACAAAGCAACTTCTTCAGTACATTCAAGTACCTATTCTTGGAAGCCCTGCAGATTGGGTCAAAGGAAAGAGAAGCAGAAAATGGAATGGGTTCAAATAACAACCTCTAATAAAGTAAGGGTAGTTCAGTAGCTGAGTCTGTGAGAGATGGGAGGAGCAATTTCATCAAATTACCAGTTCCAAAATCGTCTCTGCGCTATGGGTGATTTGTAGCCCTGGAAGTTTAAAGGCTTGAGTATCTTGCTATATTTCATTTCAGATTAGTAATTTCTATCTAGTACTTCCTTGTAGCTTAAGTTGAAGGCTCTGGCACTACTAAAATGAATCTATGTGATGACTTGTATGCTCATTCTGTAGCTATCCTATGGTTTTCAGATTTGTAACTGTCTGGAATCTGGAAAACAGAAAATTCTCTGCGGGCTAATGGTAGCCCAACATCTAAGCCAAAGGCTGAAGACGTAGGATAGTTGTATATGTGTTCCAATGGTCCTCAAACTTAGCTGTACATAAGTCACCTGGATTATATATTTTTAAACAGCTTTCTTGAGGTTTAAATAACATACAATAATCTGCACATACTTAAAGTGTATAATTGGGTAAATTTTGATATATGTTATATACCTGTGAAGCTGTCACCACGAGCAAGCCAATCACCCCCAAAATTACTTGTGCCCCTTGATAATCCCTCCCCCCATCCTGCAACAACTTACTTTTCTGCCACTATATCGGAGTTTGCATTTTCTAGAATTTTACATAAATGGAACCCTGCCTTTTGAGGTGTTTTGTTTTGTTTTGTTTTGGGGTCTGACTTCTTTCATGCGGCATAATTATTCTGAGATTCATCCATGTTGTTGTGTGTTTCAATAGTTGACCTTTTTATTTCTGAGTAATATTCTGTGCATGGATGTACCACAGATTGTCTAACCATTCACCACTGAAGGACATTTGGGTTGTTTCCAACTTTAGACAATCGTGAATGACACTGCTGTAAGCTTTCATGTACAGGTATGAGTATTTAAGTTTTTACTTCCTTAAAAAAATTTTTAACATTTTTAAAATTTATTTTTGAGAGACAGAGAGAGACAGAGCTCGAGCAGGGGAGGGGCAGAGAGAGAGGGAAACAGAATCTGAAGCAGGCTCCAGGCTCTGAGCTGTCAGCACAGAGCCTGACATGAGGCTTGAACCCACAAACCCTGAGATCATGACCTAAGCTGAAGTCAGATGCTCAACCGACTGAGTCACCCAGGCACCCCAAGATTTTATTTCTTTAGGTAAATGCCTAGAAGTGGGTGTGGCAAGCATATATTTAACATTAAAAGAAGCTGCTAGGGCATCTGAGTGGCTCAGTTGGTTCAGTGTCCCACTCTTGATTTTGGCTCACATCGTGATCCCAGGGTCATGGGATCAAGCCCCACAGTGGGCTCTGCACTGAGTGCGTAGCCTGCTTGAGATTCTCTCTCTTCCTCTCCCTCTGCCCCTCTCCCCAGCTCACATACACTCCCTCTCTAAAATAAATAAATAAATAAATAAATAAATAAATAAATAAATAAATAAATAAGCTGCCAAACTGTTTCTCAATGTGGTTGTACCATTTTACTTGTCCACTAGAAATGTATAAGAATTCCAGTTATTCCACATCCTCTCCAGCAGTTGGTATGGTCAGTATTTTTTATTTTGGCCATTCTAATAGATGTGTAATGGTATCTCCATTATGGTATTAGTTAATAGTATCTCCATTATGGTATTAGCTTACACTTCCAATGACTACTGATGATGAGAATCTTTTCATGTGTGTATTTGTCATCCCTATTTCTTCTTTGGTGGAGTCTTTCAAATCTTTTCCTCATTTTTAATATTACATTTTGTTTTATTTTCTTAACTGTTGAGTTTTCAGAGCTCTTTATATAATTTGTATATAAGTCCTTTGTCAGATATATAACTCACAGATATTTTCTCCCAATCCTTTTGTTCCCTTAACAATGTCTTTCAAAGAGAAGTTCTTAATTTTGATGAAGTCCAAGTTATTAAGTTTCTCTCATGGATTGTGCTTTTGGTGATATAGCTGAGCAATTTTTACCTAACCCAAGATCACAAAGATTTTGTGCTATATTTTTTCCAGAAGTTTTATAATTTAGATTTTATATTAGGTCCATGATCTACTTTGAGTTCATTTTTATATGTGATGCTAGGTTTGGAATGACTTTTCACTTCTTTGCTTATGGATATCCAATAGCTACAGCACCATTTATTGAAAAGATTGGTCTTTCTCTACTGAATTGCCTTTGCATCTTTGTTGAAAGTCAATTGACTATATACTTATGGGTCTACTCTAAATTCCCTATTCTGTCCCATTGATCTATCTTCATACTAATATCACATTGTCTTTATTACTGTAGCTTTGTTATTAGTCTTGAAATCTAACTCTATTCTTCTTCAAAGGAAAATAATTTTGGAATAAGTTTATCAATTTCTGTGTTTAAAAAGCCTAATAAGGTTTTGACTGAGATTGCATTCAATCTATAGGCCTCTTTGAGGAGAACTGACACCTTAGCAATATTGACTCTTAAAATCCATGAACACAATAAATCTGTCCATATATTTAGTCTTCTTTTACTTCTCTTAGCAATGTTTTTTCAGTGTACAGGTTTTGCACTCCTTTCGTGAGGTTTGTTTCCAAGTATTTGATTTTTTATGTTCTTATGAATGCTAATACTTATATAACTTCAATTTCTCATGGGTTCTTAAACTATTTAGAAACACAGTTGATTTTTAGTATTGATCTTGTATCCTGCAGGCTCACTAAACTCACTTATTAGTTCTGTAGCTATTTTGTTGATTCCATAGAATTTTCTACATAGATAATTATGTGACCTGAGAATAAAGACAGTTTACTTCTTCTTGTCTCATCTGGATTCCTTTTATTTTTTATCTTGTCTTATTGCACTAGCTAGAAGAAGTACAATGTTGAATAGAAGTAATGACAATGGACAAGCTTGCTTTGTTCCTGTTTTAGAGGAAAAGCAACCAGTCTTTCCCACTAATGTTAACATGATGTTAGCTTTATGTTTTTCATGGACTCCCTTTCCTGAGTTAAGAAGTTCCCCTTTTTGCTGAGAGTTGCTTTTTTTTTTTTAATCAGAAATGGATCTTAGATTCTGTCAAATCCTTTTTCTGGTTCTATTAGAATACTCACATGGTTTTTCTTTTAATTATATACAAATATAAGATATTCATATGTTAATATAGTGAATTAAATTGATTTTAAAATATCAAACCAAACTTGCATTCCTGGGGTAACCCCCTCCAATTATTCTTTTTAATATATTGTTAGATTCTATCTGATAAAATTTGCTTAAGAATTTTTGCATCTGGGGGCACCTGGCTGGCTCAGTTAATAGAGCATGTGACTCTTGATCTTGGGGTCATGAGTCTGAGCCTCACACTGGGGGAAGAGATTACTTAAAAAATAAAAAAAAAAAATTTTTTTAAGAATTTTTGCATCTGTACTAATGAGGAATATTGCTTTCTAGTTTTCTTTTATAATGTTTTTGTTTGGTTTTGGTATCAGAGTAATGCTGGGTCTCCTAGAATGAGATGGGATATATTTCCGTTAAGTGTTTGTGTGTAGAATTAGTATTATTTCTTCCTTAAATATTTGATAGAATTCACTATCTAGAACTGAAATTCTCTATGTGGGGAGATTTTTAACTACTAATACAATTTATCTGGTAGATGTAGAACTATCCAGGTTATCTATTTCTTCATGAAAAAGCTGTGGTAATTTGCATTTCCCAAAGAATTTTTCTGTCTTCTCTAAGTTGATAAAGTTTATTGGCATAAAGTTGTTCTTAATATTCTCTTATAATACTTTTAATATCTGTAGAGTCTGTAATGATATCACCTCTTTCATTCCTAATACAAGTAATTTGTATCCTTTCTCTTCCTAATGTGTCTGGCTACAGGTCTATCAATTTGATTGATCTTCTCAAAGAAACACCTTTGGGTTTTTCATTGATTTTTCTCTATTGTTTTTCTCTGTTCTAATTCTCTGACTTCTTCATGTTTATTATTTACATTCTTCTGCTTAGTTTAGATTTAATTTGTTCTTTTTCTAGTTGCTGAGGGTAGAATCTCAGATCATTGGTTTGAGACCTTCCTTCTTTGCTAATATAAGTGTACAGTGTGATAAATTTTCCTGTAAATACATGTTTAGGCTGAATCTTACACATTTTGACATGTGTTTTCCTTTAGTTGCAGATATCTCCTAATTTCCTTTTTGATTTCTTCCTTGATCCATGGGTTATTAAGAATTATGTAAACTTGTAAATTTATAAATACTTGGATATTTCTCAGATTTTTTTTGTTTTTACTATCTAGCTTAATTCCACTGTGGTCAAAGAACACACTTTGTCTGATTTGAATATTTTAAATTTTCTTATTTTTTTAATGTTTGTTTACTTTTGAGAGAGAGAAAGATACAGAGTGTGAGCGGGGGAGGGGCAGAGAGAGAGGGAGACACAGAATCCAAAGCAGGCTCCAGGCTCTGAGCTGTCAGCACAGAGCCTCCGATGCGGGGCTCAAACTCACGGACTGTGAGATCATGACCTGAGCTGAAGTCAGATGCTCAACCAACTGAGCCACCCAGGCGCCCCTATTTTAAAATTTCTTAAGACTTATCTTACAGCCTAGAATCTGATCTAGAAAAGTTTTCTGTGTGTGTTTGAACAGAATGTGTATTCTGATGTTGTTAAGTGAAGTGTTCTTAAAATGTCAAGTAAGTCGCTTTGGTTTATGGTATTGCTCAAGTCTCTTATATCCTTACTGATTTCCTATCAATTATTGAGACAAGGGTATTAAAATGTTCAATTATAATTGTGGGTTTGTTTCTTTCTCCTCTACACTTCTAAACATCTCACTACCAAATCCACATTTGATACCAATTAATTCAGAATCTCTGAGAGTGTGATTTTTTTTTTTTTAACTTCTGAGTGATTCCAGTGTGCAGCCAACTTTGAGAACCACTGACTTATGCAGTCCACATTATGGATTTAACAGATTCTCCAATGCATTATCTTACTTAATACCTTTGAGGTAGGCATTATTCATTCCCATTTTGAAAATGAAATTAAGTTTCAGACACTTGTCCAGGATGACACAGTTAATCAGAGAGCCTAACTGGGATTTAAACACAGGTTTCCTAACTCAAAGTTGATTGCTTTGAGCTACTTGTATTTTATTCTGTGAGGCATGTTTATTGACTTGAATTCTATTTGTATTTTGATTCTGCCCCTCTAATACACTCTTCTAGGTTGTGGGCAGGAGCCACGTCTAACCCAAAGCTTATAATTTGCACTGGACCTACCACAGTGTCTGTGCCCTGGAGATGATTCTAAGGTTTTTCTTTTTCCTCTTGAAAGATAAAAGTATCTAGGGTCATCTGACCACACAGTAGTCATCAATCTGCCTTTTTCATGGTCCGTCCACAAGCTAAGATTTAAACCAGGCTGTAATTAACCCTGACATACAGGCTCTTCTCCAAAAACCTCCTCAGGCTGCAGACTCTCAGCCTGCTTCACTCCCTTAATACATGACATTGACAGCCAGGGACCAGCCTTTGCCCCACGCCACCCACACAAGTTTGGGGCAAGATTATGAGGGAAGAGCAGTTTGGAGTGGATGCATCTCCTATGTGTAAAGGCTGTTTTGTTTGAGTGCTTCCAAGTGCTGTTACACTATGATTAATGATGGTGGCCAAGGATTAATATTTAAAATCAGGAATGATTTGAATCATTCCTCCAGGTAAGTTTCTTGGCTACCTCCAGGGAAAAGATCAGTGAAAAACAAACAAACAAACAAACAAACAAACATTAATGTTTTAGAGGGTGCATTCCAGAGAGATGAAGAGAAAGACTAATGAGATGCCTCTTTGATGCGCACTTGCTCTCTCTCTCTCTCTCTCTCTTTCTCCTTCATAGGTATGTCAGCTTCAGTAGAGACTAATGAATCAATGTGAGTTTGTTCCTTCTCATAAAATATTCAACTATGCAAATCCTTTACCCAAAACTGCCTTCTTGGACCTATTTTCTGTATCTGTTACCTTCAGATCCCCTTACCTGACTCCTGTCATTATCAGTAAGTCACAATCTAAACTCAAGACGTGGTAGTTGCTAATGTGACTTCCTCTATGTTCTGAATGTTTTCTCAGTTATTACCCAAAGTGAAAGACAACCACAACAAGTTAGGGAGCTTGGGTATTTTTTTTTTTTTAAGATTATTTGTTACCAAAACAAGTCTACAACACTAAAGGTATTTAAAAAGAAAAACATCACCCATTTTTCCACCACTTAACCACTTTCTCTTCTCCCAAATTTCCTTCCAGTCTTTGTTCAGATATAGAAGTATTTTACATTATAATATAAAGTTCATATAATTTCTGTGTTCTACTTTCTTGTTTAACATCACTTAACCAACATTTTTCATTGTCCTTGTATAGTCTTTCTAATTACCATTTTGTGTGGCTGCATGGTTTTCCGTAGGCATACCATAATTTGCTTAACCATTCCCCTGCTGCTATACATCAACTTGTTTCCAGTTTTCACCATTATAAGTGATTATCGCATAAAAACCTAAGTATATATAAAAATTTCCTTCCTTCTTTGTTTTAAAAATTTTTAGGTTTTTTTTAATGTTTGTTTATTTATTTTGAAAGAAAGAGAGAGTGCATGAGCAGGGGAAGAGGCAGAGAGAGAGAAGAGAGAGGATCCCAAGCAAGTTCTGTGCCATCAGCAGAGAGCCTGACATGGGGCTTGAACCCACGAACTGTGAGATCATGACCTGAGCTGAAATCAAGAGTCAGTCGCTTAACCGACTGAGCCACCCAGGTGCCCCATCCTCTCTTCTTCTTTTTAATTATTTCCTTTGTAGAAGTTTCTAGGCCTGCTATTGCTATATGAAAGGAGTTGAATGATTTTAAGGAGTGATAAGCCCTTAAAAAAAAGACAGTACCACAAAGTTCATAGCCCATGCCATATCTTGATTTATAAAATTAATTATGACATAGAAGGTCCATGATACTTCTAAAGCATCACTTACGGCAGTCTTATCCCACAGAGTGGTCCAAGTAATACAAGATGAATGTATGTCCATTAGTTTATTCTTTATTCCACTGAAGGCCACTTAAAAAAAAAAATGAACCAACTCTTCCCACAATTTTAAAAAATGTTTATTTATTTTTGAGAGAGAGTGTGAGCAGCGGAGTGGCAGAGAGAGGGACAGAGGATCCAAAGCAGGCTCTGCACTGACAGCAGTGAGCCCCATGCGGGGCTTAAACTCACAAACCGCAAGATCACGGCCTGAGCCAAAGTCAGAGACTCAACCAACTGAGACACCCAGGCGCCTCTCCTCCCACATTTTAAATGACAAGCTTTGGAATAAGTCTTAAGAAACTCCACAACAAAACCATGGGGCAAATATCACCTCCTGAGATAAACCCTGCCTTAGAAATGAAATGAAGGCACACAATGTGTGTGGCAGGAGAGCATTGGGGAGGGGGTGTGGATCAGATATGATTGGAACGCCAGTGTCACAGTTGTGCCCTGCAAACTGGTCTCTGGGAGCTGGGTCGAGGCAGCCGAGTTGAAAGCCAAACACAGACAGCAGCTGTTGAAGATGTGAAGTCTCTGGCCAGAGTGGATAGGGAGCTGGGTGTGGTTGCCTCAAAGCCGATTTCCACCCCACCCTCCAGGCCCAGTGACAGGATGAGAGGAGAGAACTTCCCCGAGTTGCATTCCAGTCCTTTCTGGGCTTAGTGGGAATGTCTACGAGAATGCTGGACACTGGCTGCAAGCTGCCTATTGCACCGCACACACCTCCCTCTACATCACCCCTGGAAGACACTGAAGCTCAGAGAGCCAGGGTAGAGCCAGGTAGACCTGCAGCTACCACATGGTCCCAGCTACAGCCCTGGGTATAAAGTATGAGTAAATCCCAATGAGGGACTAACCGAAACTTCATGCACTACGGGGATCTTGCCTCCATTGCACAAGGAAGTGCGGGGCTGCGGCAGCCACACCATCTCCTTCAACAATTTCCCAGAATGTTTGACTGGAGCCCGGCAGCCTGCATCACAGAGCAGAGAATCCTCGTTACCCATTTCAACATCACTTTTCTTGGAAACCCTGACTGCTCCACTCTCCAGAAATAATCCATCACATTTTTTCTCTTTGTTGAAGTCATGCTGTGAAAACTCCCATAATCAAATTCCCCACATTAGGACCCCTGCTGATACTATGTAACAACATGGTCAAGAGGGAAAACAGTAGGTCAGACAGTGACATCTTTTTTTCCCCTTTTTTAACTTTTTAATCATGAAAACTTTCAGACACCCACAAAGCAAAAGGGAATGGAATAATAAACTCCCATGTCCCCACCACCCAGCTTGAACAATCTCCATATGTGCCAATCTTGCTTCATCTGTCACCCCACCCCACTCCTATACCCCCACAAATATGCACATTTTTCTTCTTTTTTTACAATAATTTTTTTAATTTTTTTTTTTTACATTTATTTATTTTTGAAAGAGAGAGACAGAGCGTGAGCAGGGGAGGGGCAGAGAGGGAGGGAGACACAGAATCAGAAGCAGGCTCCAGGCTCCTAGCTGTCAGCACAGAGCCCGACGCAGGGCTCAAACCCACAAACCATGAGGTCATGACCTGAGCCAAAGTCAGATGCTTAACCAACTGAGCCACCCAGGCGCCCCTTTACAAGAATTTTTAAAAGCAAATGCCAGACACAGTGTCGTAAATACTTCAACATACATTTCTAACAAGGACTTTGATTTATGACATGACCTCTATGTGCACTGGTATTTATTTAGTAACTACTGATATTTGTTAGGCATTTAGTATTTGGTGCAAGATGCTACAGTAAGATTCTTGACAGTTTATTTCATGAAATCTCAGCTCAGCAGAGAAACACCTTGGAAATTCACAAACTCCTCAGGAGAAACAAATGCCCTGGCCTGAAGAACATTGCTATTTGCATTTTACTCATGAAGAAAACTGCTCAGCCAGCTCAGGGTGAGTTGTGGAGAGGCTGTAGTCCAGGAGATGGCAAAGCTTGGAACAAGAGGCTTGTCAGAGCCTGACTTGCTCCATCCCCCCTGGATATTCAGGGTATTAGAAGGGCATTGCTTCCTCATTTGAAAACTGGCCTTTTTTTTTTTTTTAACTGCCTTACATCTACCATTTGAATTGACATTGTCAGGATAGAAACGCCCAGGCTTTTTGAAAAGGTAACACCTTAGAAAAGAGCAAAACAGGGGCGCCTGGGTGGCTCAGTTGGTTAAGCATCCAACTTCGGCTCAGGTTATGATCTCGAAGTTCAAGCCCCACATTGGGCTCTGTGCTGACAGCTCAGAGCCTGGAGCCTGCTTCAGATTCTGTGTCTCCCTCTCTCTCTGCCCCTCCCCTGCTTGTGCTCTGTTTGTCTTTCTCTCTCTCAAAAATAAATAAACTTAAAAAAGAGCAAAACAGTTATGAAAAATCCACATTACATTTCTACTTCTCATGTATGCATCGGGAATACAGGGGAAATGTTGCTTCATGCAAAAGCCATCTCAGTATAAGTATTTCTGTTTACTATATTCTGTTCCTTTGCAGTCCTGCATCTAATCTATATGTCTATACTCAGGAGGTTTAGGCAGAGTAGCTACATTGGGTTGGCTTACCTCAGTAAAAGTCGGGACTGCCTAGGCATAGACATGGTTGGGGGGGAGGCGGTCTTTGGCTCAAAGACTGATAAACCCACTCTCAGTCATGAAGATCCCACACTGCTATTTGCTGTTTGCTAATCCCATACTGCTAATTGAAGTCTCCTATACTCAAAACCCCAGGTCAGCCAGCATAGGCAGGCAGCACACTGCTGAGTTCCCCCTTGTTATTGCCCTTCTCCGGCTCTCATCACTTTATACGAGATTGCTACCACAGCATCCGTCTCAGGCTCTGATTGTCCCAGTTTGGGCAGGATGCCCTTTTCAGGTCCGGGCAACTGTGGCTGAAGATTGGGGCAAGTGATACCGAGGAACCGCCAGGAGCTGCAGCTGTGGGGGAGGGGGATCCCGAAGGAGGGGGACAAGCCAGCGCTGTTTATAGTGCCCACTAGAAATGGAGTTGTTCTCACATGGTTTGGTAAATGTTCCTCCTTCTGGGCCACGCTTCAGATGTCTATGTGACTTGCCCCTTTGCCACCTGCACCTCTTTCAGGTCTCTGCACAAGCCCCCATTATCAGAGAGGCCTTCCCTACAACCTATATCAGAAAACACGCATCCACTGCCACTCGCAACCCCTTCATTCTGCCTTGTTTCCCCTTATCACAACCTGATACATATTGATTATTTGTGGTCTGTTTTGACCACTACCGTGTCTCCTCAACCTGGGACAGTGCCACGTATACAACAAGAGCTCAACATATCTGTGTTGAATGAACAGTCTCCCCAAGAACAAGATCTTGTCTTCTTTTTTTTTTTTTTTTTTTTTGTTGGCCGTGATCTCTACACCCAACATGGTGCTTGAACTCACAACCTCGAGATCAAGAGTCACATGCTCCTCCCACTGAGCCAGCCAGGGGTCCCCAGTCTCATCCCCTTCTGCCACCACACCCGATTCATCAGAGCAGCACTGATCATGAATATTCCATTGCTGAAGAGGAACCCCATAGGAAATCCGTGGGGAGATACAGATGGGCTTTACAGAGTTAAACTCCCCCTAAAACCCTAGCTGTTCTAATAGGAATGTCTATTTCTTAAATCTGTATTCCTTGTGGCTGTCTTCTATAGAGCTTGTGACCACCAGCTCATACTTTGTCCCTGCCCTTCAGAGTCTGCGTGAAGCTTCCCAATGGCCTGACTCTAACAAACTTTCAAGCACGTACACTTTAAGAATAATATATCCCTCTCAGAACTACACCACTGAAAGGTGTTCCTTCAACAACAGAAAGATTTATTACTTTCTTCCCCCACAGAAAAACCACAAAAATATTTCCTTCTTGACTATAGCAGTGAGTTCCAAGTTTCATTAAAGAACTGGCCAGATGCTTCCTCCTAGCTCGTGTGGGAAGAAGTTAAGATAAAGAGCAGTTGAAACTCTACGTCTGCACACCTGCCTCATACCTTATTCCCTCCTGATAGGTCTTCTTCCTGTTTCCCCGTGGTCACGGACATAGACCTTCCTCCCCAGGCACCTGGGGCTCTGGAAGTCCCCTGACCCCTCTCCTTCTGGTATTAATAACAGATGGCTCTTACTGATTTGCACACCTGCTAGAAACCAGGCACTGCACCTTACAAATTGTCTCAAATTCTTAACCCTCAAACTGGAAAAGAGCTGTAACCTGAGTGCTGTCTGAATCTGTCTTTCTGCCTTTGTTACCAAGAATCGCTTTCCTTCCAGTGTATTTGCAGAAGGGGAGTTGGTGTCTCAACTCCAAAGCCAGTCCAGGCTTCAGCCTGTTCCTCTGCTTTCACCTGCTCAGCCCGGGTCTTTGCTCCCTTCAGTGGGGGTCCTGGCCTATGCTCTGAGGCTGCTGCCCTTCTCCCTCAATGTGACACCGACAGTGGCCTCAGGGATGCAGTAGACAAAATAATGGCCCCGAAGAACTCCCGTATCCTGGAACCTGTGAATGCATTACCTTACGTGGCAAAGGACTTTGCAGATGTGATTAAGTTAAGGACTTTGAGATGGGGAGATTATATTGGTGAACACGGTGCAATCACAAGGGTCCTTATAAGGGAAAGAAGAAGGCAGGAGAGGAAGAGTCAGAGAAGGAGATATGGGGATGGAAGCAGAGGTCAGAGGGAAGCGAGGAAGGGGTGAGGGACGCGGGCAATCTTTAGAAGCTGAAAAGGGTAAGAAAACAGATTCTAGCTTAGAGTCTCAAAAAGGAACACAGCCCTACCAACACCTTGACTTTAGGTCTTCTGAGAGCCAGACCAGTATGATCATAAATTTGTGGGATTTTTAAGCCACTAAGTTTGTGGTAATTTATTACACCAGCAACAGAAAACTGTGCAAGGGATGCTGCAGGCAAACCACACTTGCCTTTGTTATCTTGCCCTTGATTCTCTACCTCTAATACATGTATAGAAACCACTTCATTGTAAGTTTGGAGATAAGTACAAGGGAGGAAAAGCTGGATATTACATGTGATTGTTCCCAGAGCCCAATGGAAGAAAAAAAAAACACTTTAACAAGGTCCCTTCATGGTCATCCCCTATCTCCTTGCACTGCTGACCAGTCCAGGGCCCATCCTCTTTTTCCTCTTTTCCTCTGTAAGCCCACCGTTCTCTTCTCCATGATGAAATTCATTCAATCGGTAAACATTTACTGAGTACCTACTATGTCCCATGAACTGTTCTAGGACAGAATATAATACAAGCTATCACAGGGCTTACATTTTAATGCAACTTCCCTTTCATAATATTCCCACCCAACAAGGTCCACCCACCCCTTACCCCATACCCCAAATAGGATCATCTGTAAGATACAAATAACCCACAACAATATATTTCTCAAAGTCTGAGTTACTCCATGAAGGATCATGCCATGTAGCTGGATGATTCCCAGAATAATCCACGGAAGCCTTCATTTCCCCAGTTCTTGTTCTCTTCGGGGTCCCTCTGTCAACACAAAGTTAAGATACCCCTCGTCATTCTTCCTCTGGTCTTCTGATCTCCTGCGAGTACTCTTCGATCACACATACACACCAAAGATAAACCGACAGTCTCAGTCTAAATCCACATTAAGGAGGCTGTCTTCCTAAAGGTAACATATTCTGCCCAACTAATAGAGATAGGCCTTTACTTTCTGTTATACAGAGCAGTGCCAGTTCTCAGCCTCTTCCTATAGACTGTGTCTAGGGCCTACTTGTGCACCAGAAATATACCATCCCTGTGCCTTTCTAAACAGAAAGGCCTCCAATGGCTACCATCATGCCCTGCTACCCAGAGAACTGGTAGAAGCTTGTAGATGTGCTTTTTTGATACATTGAGCCACACAAAATTCCTACCCAGGGCTGTGTCTACTAACAGACTCTACTAGAAAGTGAATCTGCACACTCTGGCCCCCATCCACAGCAAACCCTGAAGAGTTATAAGACTTTTCCTCTTCCAGTTATAGAAGGAACCCCCAAGGGTAAGTACATACTTTTCGTTACTTAAAAGGATCCTCCCCTCCTCTCTTATGGTCTTTTTAAAACAAATAATACACAGGCATCATCAAGCAAATACTTTCGATTAAAGCAAATATTAACTCTCTGGGCATTGAGAATTGCAGAAGGAAGAATTGTAAGCTGTTGATTCCAATTAAGCTTACCGCCATTAGCTATATAGCGCTGGTTGCAGAGTAATTATTGTAATATAAATAATAATATATTATTATGTGTTTACTTGGTGCCGGGGACTTTACTAGGTTGCATTAGCTCATTAGTCCTCACCAATGAGTCACCTCACCTACCCATATTTTACAGATGAGGAAATTGAGATCACAAGGGGTTAAGAAAATTGCTCTAAGGTCACTCTGCTAGTTGGTGGCAGAGCCAGGGCTCAAATGCATGTAGGCTTTCTGGCCGGCAGACCCCAATAACTGTGTTATATTGCTGCACGGTGCTTTAATAACTGGAAGGCTACCCAAGGTGGTACCTTTCCATTAAAGTGGAAAACTTTAAAGTGAAGATAATAGTGGCGCCTGGATGGCTCAGTCAGTTAAGCATCCAACTTTGGCTCAGGTCATGATCTCGCGGTTCGTCGGTTCGAGCCCTGCATTGGGCTCTGTGCTGATAGCTTGGGGCCCAGAGCCTGCTTCAGATTCTGGGTCTCCCTCTCTCTGCCCCTACCCCGCTCATGCTCTGTCTCTCTCTCTCTCTCTCTCTCTCTCTCTCTCTCTCTCAAAAATAAACATTAGAAAATAAATAAATAGGGGTGCCTGGGTGGCTCAGTCGGTTAAGCGTCCAACTTCGACCTAGGTCATGATCTCACCGTTCCAAGTTCGAGCCCCATGTCAGGCTCTGTGCTGACAGCTCAGAGCCTCGAGCCTATTTTGGATTCTGTGTCTCCCTCTCTCTCTCCCTTTCCCCAGCTCACGCTCTGTCTCTCTCTCTCTCAAAACTAAATAAACATTTTTTAAAAATAAAATAAAAAGTAGGGGCACCTGGGTGGCTCAATCGGTTAAGCGTCTGACTTCGGCTCAGGTCATGATCTCACAGTTCGTGAGTTCAAGCCCCGCATGGGGCTCTGTGCTGGCAGCTCGGAGGCCTGGATCCTGCTTCGGATTCTGTGTCTCCCTCTCTCTCTGCTCCCCCGCTCATGCTCTCTCTCTCTCTCCTTCGAAAATAAATAAAAACATTTTAAAAAATTAAAATAAAAAGTAAAGATAATAGAGGAAAGGAAAGACAAGATTCTTGGGCAAATTTGATCACTCTGAGAATGAAAAGTAGACTAGAAGAAACCTGAAGCCAGGAACAAGAACTACTCTTTAAATTACAGCCAAGTGAACAAAGGTAAGTTTGAAAATTTGTGGTTTAGAGTCCACAGTGGTGTAGGGATTGGTGGCAACATTTATTTTCAAAGTGTCAAGGACTTCCACCTCCATTTAGATGCCTTTAATAAATGAGAGTCTAAAATACTCTAAAGAGAATCCCAGCAGAGACTACAAGCCAAAAATCCTTGGCTTCCAAAATAACGGGGGCTGCCTCTTCCCAAGTTACCATGCACAGAAGCAAAACTTGGCAGAATCTGAAACAAAGGATTTTGGTCTTGTTCCTACCATTGCTTCCACAGAAGGAAGCAAAGCAAACCACTGGGTTATATCTTCCACAGCTCCCGAGCACCCAGATCCTGCCAGGTGCTGCTCCGAAGAAAATCTCCCCCTGCTCTCAGCCCAGGGAAATCAGCCCGGTAGAGGCGCCTTAAGAAGACCTAAATGCAGGGTGGGATTTTTCTACCCCTATTTCATTCCCGCAGAATTCTGTTTCTTGAGGATATTTTCCACATATAATCGAGCTGCTACTCTGACACCATTTTCATTGAGTAATTCGTGGTGATGTCACACCGGCCAGGCACCAGGGGAAGCCCTGCTTTTATGGGTTGGCTCTTAATTTAGGAATTTTTATTTTCTGACTTCCCTCCCTTTTTTGCTGGACTCCACTGCTTTTGAGCAAGATGCCTGAGTGGTGAAGTGTTTGCCTGCTTTTGAGAAAAGGAATTCCTGCTCGTTGAGAGGCAAATGATTGAGTGAAGGCAAAATGTGTGTCCTGTAATGGGACATCTTAATTGGAGAGCTGGCAAGAGAGGAAGGATGTGTGGGCCTGGTGTGGGCTCTGTTGCTCATGACGGGGTTCGGCATGCCGAGCCGGGAAGGTGGGCTGAGGCGTCACAACCCCTCCCTGATGCCACAATCATGGGTACCTGGGGAGCCAACCGCCTCCTCCCTGGCACCCGGGCAGCCACATCTAACCCACACCCCCACCTTCCTTCTTCACCTCTCGGCTGTTCTGTGCAGCGAGCCGAGCCGGCAAAGGCGAGCTTGGCAAACCTTGCCTGTAAAAGCCTAATCCAAACAGCATGTCCGCTGAGCTCAGCGGGGTGACTCATGTGCAGTGATGTGTGAGGCCAGCAAGCAGAGATTAGGATCTGGCCCGCCCGCCAGCCTGCCCTGCACTTCCTTTGATCAACTCTGATGGTTTTTAATTCTGCAGAAGCAGCTTCCTGCCAGCGGCAAGCACCTCTTGGTGGAGGCCGGAGCCATGTCTGTGCTGACCTACTTGTTAAAGGCGAGGCCAGCGTGTGCGATAACACAGGGACTGACAGACACCCTGGGCTCACAGCCCACCAGAACCGAGAGGGGAGCCTCTCTCTCTGAGGTGCCCAATGCTGACGTCAGAAGCTTGCTCCTTATTCAACCCCAGCAAGGGCATGCATGTGAGCAGCCTGGGTTCTAAACCTGATGCTAGTATTGGTCAAATCACTGGGTAGCAAAGAAAAAGGGGACTCTCTCTAGGGGACTTTTTTTTTTTTTTTTTTTTTTTTTTTTTTTTTTTTTGCCTTTTTGTAAACTGGGACATCTCTAAGGACAGTGTCTGGCACAAAATGGAGCATTCTCTGGGTTCTTCAAAAGTTCTTTTTCACATCTGTTTTGCTCAAAATGGAACACATTCGGAGTATATTATTTTCTTGAACTTTTTTCCCCCTGGCTTCAGTGGAATATGTTTGTCTCTTGACTCTTCTAAATCCCCTCAGTGACCAATGCCAAGCAGAGCACCTGAAACCAGATCTCATTCTCTCTTTCCCTCTCATCCCCTGTCTTGCGCTTTCCTCTCTCTTTTTTCAGAAAGTAGACAAATGATTCTCAACCTTGGCTGCATGTTAGAGCCATGGGAAGTGAGGGGGGTTTTAAGCCTCTGCCCAAGCTCCACCCTGGAATAATTCACTCAAGAGTCTCTGAGGGTAGGACCAGACATCAGCTGTGTTTAAAGCTCTCCATGGCGCAGGCAAAGTTGGGAGTCACTGAAATTTTAGGGTCCTGTGGCATCAGTTGTAAGCCCTAAGAGTGGTTCTTACCTCCCCATCTGTCCTCCCCACCACCATTCAAGTTGAGGGCCTTCTGGAGTCTGGTGTGTACTTTAACCAGGCTGTGATGTTATCTGGTTGCAAAAAATATGGGATGTAATTTTGAATGATGTGCATATCATAACTGATTCCAAATACATTTTTGCTCCATAGATTTTTTTTCGTTTAATAAAAAATGTGTCTGTAATTTTTTTTTAAAAGATGTCATGTGGTTGGGATAACTAGTCTACGTATTAAGAATTGGTTCATCTGATTAAAAGTGGACAAATCTGATTTGTCCCCTGAGATTAGAACAGAGAATGAACATGAGGAACTGGAATGCAGAACAGATGGGTCTCACAGGGAAGAAGAAGGGGATGGTTCAGCACACAGAGCACTGATCAACCCAGTTAGAATTTTCCGGAGGCAGGTTTGTATGTGGTGGTGATCCACTGTAAGCAGGGCTTCCAGATAAAATAAGGACCTTCAGTTAAATTTGAATTTCAGGGGTGCCTGGGTGGTTCAGTCAGTTGAGTGTCTGACTCTTGGTTTCCATCAGGTCACGAGGTCACGGTGCATGAGAGATTCTCTCCCTCACTCTCTGCCTCTTTCTCTCTCTCTCTCTCAAAATAAATAAACTTAAAAAATGTTTTGAATCTCAGATAAGTGACAAATAATGCAATATTTGAGATATAAGTATGCTAAAAACTTATTTGTTATTTTTCTGAAATTCAAATTTAACTGGGAGTTCTCTATTTTATTTGCAAATCTGGAAAGCCTAGCTGAGGATGGCAGGCTAAAAAGAGGAGACTCTTGGGTATCTGAGGGAGTGGTAGGTCTCACGTGGGTGGTTACTGCCCTCCAGAAGGCGTAGGGAAAGTGTGCAGACATTTGGGGCTGTCCCCAAAACTGGGGATGGCTACTGGCATGTAATGGGTGTGAACCAGGATGCCAAACATACTGCAGCAGGCAATTCCAATGAAGGAGTGTCCCATCTAAAATGCCAATAGCACCCAGACCAGTCCCACCCATTTCACCCTTTTACTGAGCATTGACCCCATTACCTTCACATAGTTTCTCCCTAGAAAGCAATGCACTGGTCGCTCAGAGAAGTTCAAAGTGCCCCCCAGACAAAGTCCCAGGTACTTGCACCAATGTCTCCTATAGTCCAACCAAATCATACAGCAGGTCCAATGAAATGAATCCAAGCCTTCAATGCTTACAATAATTATTGCCTCCTTCGGGAGGCCTTTCTCAACTGCTCCGGTCTTCACTGATCTGTCTCCTCAATCCCTAAAACCTTTATTCTTCTAATTTAATACTTGAACATATTCCCATAATAGTTGCATGTGTTCGAGCCTGTGAGTTAGTCTCTCCAACTAGCCTGGGGACATCAGAAAAGTGAGATCAAGTTCTGGGTGACTTTGATCATGTTACTGATTTGTTGGTTGACTTTGCTGTTTGTTATACTTTGCCTCCTTTAAAAACTCTGATGTAGCCGAAATCAAATGCACAAATAGGTGAGGCAGTTAAAGTAAAGATAAAATGGGAGATGAGAAACCACAGAGAGGAAAGAGAAGAACAGGAACCGGAGATAAGATAATTTTGTAAATGGATATTAAATTGAAGTCTGGACTCCCTGACAGTCAAAGCAAAAAGGGAAACGCAATTGGTTACATCACTCTTATTTTCTGAAAAAAAGGAAGCAATATCAGCTCATGAGGAAACATAATGTTTTTCCTCAGGCTAAATTTTAAATTTATTACATGGATCTTTAAAAGACAGATTCTGAGAAACATAATGGATAATGTCTTCCCTTGAGCTTTTTTTTTTTCCCCTATCTCTTATGTTCACTTTGTAAGAAATTTAGGACTATGCTATTGAACCTTGGCTCGGTGAAAGCGTTTTTACAAGGAGCTAAGCTAACAGATTCTAAATGTATTGGTTTCCAGTGATCTGATTAATAAAGGGGCACTGGGAAGTTTTCAATTGCCCAGAGCTTTTATGAAGTTTTTACGTGTGGCTCCCCTAGTAGCTTCTGACAGCCTTAAGGAAAAGGTAGGGACGCTGTAGAAACTAGGCTTATCGTAAGGGGTAGAGGAAAAGAGGCCTTCCCACAAGACCTTACTCCCTGCAAACTAGAATCACACAGTTGGAATTACCCACCCTGCCCAGAAGGTACTTCCCAGCCACATCCCCAGGAAAAGGATAAAGGAAAACAGTGTGTCACCATGGGCCCACCCCAGGGCAGGATCCTGGAAATGGCTTTGAGACCCTGCCTGACCACGCATATCATCCTTTAATGACTGCTACATTTGGGGATTCATTTCCCTCTCTTTTAAAGGCAGGGAACAAATAATTAGATGACTCAAAAAAAGAGTTTCCTTTTTTTGGTTTTATTTGGGGCTTTTTTTTTTTTTAACCAACTCCCTAATGGGTGGGAGACTAAAACAAACAATAAATAAACCATAGATTAAGCTCCCTCCGCCCTGGGCTGCACAACATCAGGGAGAGGAAACTGTGGCCTGGAGCTTTGAAGGCTTGCTGATTAGCACACATGTCCCCCCTCCCTACCTACGCGTCCCCATCTCAGATGCACCAGTTCCTGCGCCTGGTGGCTAACGGTGACAAAACCAAAATGAATCACCGTTATGTCAAGATCCATAGATTATCAAAAGACTAAATAACAGGTCTGGGATGAGAAGTCAAAGCCACAGGTAAAACTCTTCTTGACACAGGCTTTGGTCTTTTGCTTTTAATTTTTTTTTTTTAATGTTTATTTATTTTTGAAAGAGAGACAGAGTGTGAGCACCAGCTGGGGAGGGCCAGCGACAGGGATGGAAGACACAGAATCCGAAGCAGTCTCCAGGCTCGAACCCGCAAACCATGAGATCCTGAGCTGAGCCAAAGTCAGACACTCAACCAACTGAGCCCCCCAGGTGCCCCTGGTCTTTTGTTCTTAGATGGTGGCAGCTGCAATTTCCTTCCTACTGGCACAAACAGGATAGCTAGGGTAGACAGAGCTAATCTAGGTGCAGGTGGAGAGCTGCTTGAGCCAGCAGGAAGCCTCCCCTCCACTCCCTCTCCTCTCCCCACTAAAGCTGAAGGGAGAGAGACAGCCTGGGAGAAGTCATTTCCTCCTTCCCTGACAGGAGATCAACTGGTTGTGCTGGCTTTGCTCCCTCCTACGTGGCCCGCCTCTCAGGTCAATGGATACTGCCCTTAGTGCTGGAATGTGTATACTGAATTCATCACCAACTCTCTGGGAGGCCAGCAATATTGATCCCTCCCCTTCACTTGGGATTAGAGGAAGGGGGGCTAGTCGGGTCATTTTTCGCTACCCAGCGTCTGAACTCCTGTCCCAAGCTTAGGACATTTATCACCTTGTGAATCTTGGTACCCTAAGAGCCCCAAGGGCCAGGTGCTCTCTTCTCCAGTCTCCTTTGCAGCTAGGACATGGACACAAGGCGGGACCTGGCCAATAAGGTGCACCTGCTTCTGATGGAATCAGAAGTTACTGGTACCAGCAAACAGGGACAGGGAGAATCCTTCCCAGGGAGGCTGCAGGGCAACAAAAATATCGAGGCTCCCAGGGCAATGGTGCTCATGGTGGTATCCAGTGTCCAGGGCTGAAGGTGAGAGCAGCCTGAGCCGTGGTGAATCACCAGGCAGCAGCCACAGTGGTATCCTCATCTTTTTGTGCTGCGACTGCGCCTGTGACCTGGGATGTGTCCCTGAGGTCCCGGTCCCTGTGTTTTCTGAGCCTGTTTCTCCGGCCTTCTCTGTGATTCTGTGAGTTACTCCATAGCCTTCCAACGAATTCCTCTTCCGCTTAGATCAGTCAGTGTTGGTCTCTGTTGCTTGCAACTGAGAGCCCTGACTCTGTCCAACTACAACTGGGTTCAGTCAATCGTTTGCAGATGCTTTTTTTTTTTTTTTCTTACTGCCTGCATTCTTCATGTCTCTGCCCTCCTGGCAATTCCACAAGTAATCCAGAAAAGGAGGAATAAGCATGCAGAGAATTTGACCGCAGCTGGGAAGTGAGCCAGCAGAACTCTGAAGAACGTGAATATTAGATCCCTCACTTTGTCAGGTGGGGTGGATGCAGGATTAAAGAGACAGAAGGCTGTGGGCTGTCCATCATGTGTTATTTTTCAACCGAAGTTGGTTTTACAGTGATTACCCATGGCACTTAAAAATCCTGTGAGGGTATGGGCCACGTCTGCCTTGTTTTCCCTAGTACCTAGGTCATACTGGATACCGAGAAATAAATAGTAGCAAAAGGGTGTTGAGGGAAGTCTGGGGAAGAGAATTCAGGGAAGAGAAGCTTAATATATCCTTAATGTCTCTTTAAAAAAAGAATTTGTCTCAACTCTGTGAGAGCTGAAGATTCAGGCCTGTGAGTCGAGCCAACACTGCAGATATTTGGTTGTGTTGACTGAAGAGCAGGAGCCTGGACCTTCAGCCATCAGACTGTCAAAGACAGAGAGACGACACACTCCCAGGCAGGCAGAGCCTGACTTGGGTCTAGCCCAGAGAGAATGCCCGGCCTGTTTCTTCTTGGAAGGGGGCCCCAACAGTGCCTGCAAGCTGAACTGACATGGCTCTCCAAAAAGAATTTTGAATCAATTTCAAATGTGTTGACAGTACTTGGTTGAAACCCCAGAACTGGCGGAATGGGGGTGGGGGTGGGGGCGGGTAGAGTTAAGTTTGAATCTAGAAAACTGAGGGCAGGTTTCCCCGTCAGCTACCTTAACCATATAAAGAACTTCAGGACGTCTGTTGTAGTATGCTGGTTTTAAGTGGCACTTAGATCTAGATTTGGATCCACAGGATGCATTTGCTACAAACTGTCTCTGATTCTAATTCTTGTTTGTGGCCTTAACCAATGCAGCCTTACCTTAGGTAAATCACTTAACTAACTTGGTCTAAGCTTTCATTTCCCGGTTTAAAAGTCCCTGGTTTTAAAATAGAGGGTTTGGACTATCTCGTTCACCAATTTCTTATCTCAAAATGTGACCTCTCTGTGATTTCCCTTAAGGACAAGTATCACGTGTTCTTTTTCAATATGCCCTTCCGTCCAATCACAAAGCTGGACACAGCAGGCACAGACAGCCTGCAGTGTGACCGTGTGCCAGAAAAGCCTAGGTCAGACTCCTCTAAGAACTTTCTCGAGCCAGGACCTAGGGCCAGCAGTGATAAAGTTAGAAGAGGAGGAGCACAGGCATCCTTCCATTTGTAACTGTGATCTGCAACCAGAACCTTCTCAACCGCGTGCAGTGCTCAGGTTTGCTACTGGAGCTGGACTTCCACGGCACCCACTTTCTAGGCCATGCTCATCTTTAAATTCACCTTGAACAGTAGAAGATGTTTAAAGCTAACACTTCCAATACCGTCTGGTGCTAGCAGCAGAGAGAATCGTGAAATATCATGCACGCATATATACCTTCTAAAGCTCTGTTGTAGAGCTGGGTTTTAACCTGTGGGATCTGTGACCACTGTTCTTGCGCCGTGAGGGTGCTGTGATGCTTTCCAACCTAGGATTAGAATGGTAAGTCATCAGTGACAGCAGACAGGATGGCCACCTTCGTTGCTGTGCTTCTTTCTGGGGAACGGGCAAGAGGACTGCAGGGAAAAGACAGAGGGGAAGGAAAACAAGTAAATCCCAGCAAGGGGAACAGGGAGGAGAAAGAATGGCAACAGACACAGGAGCTCAACTGCCAGCAAAAATCTGATGCACTACGTTGCTCCAAGGAGAGGAGAGAAGGCATGTCTTCCCAAATCCAGGCGCCCCAACATGATTTCGAAAGCCACACCCATGGGCCCACAGACAGCCAACACTGCTGTAGAACCGGTGAGACACCTTGGGAAGCCGCTCAAGTTTCTGGAGACAACTCTGTAAAAGCTGCCTTCTGTCCCTGGTGGATGCTTTGAATCCCAGGGTGGGGCGACCCCACAACTACCACCCAGAGCTGAAAATCTTTTTTTTTTTTTGAAGGCAAAGTGAATTTCAGAAATTTTGTTCTTAATTTTGTTCTAGGGCTCACAGCCAATTCCTTCTCTCCCACTGGCGGCCAGCAGGGCTGACTGAGCAGACGCAAAGGGCTTTGATGTCAACAGAGGTAGGCAGGGCAGGCCCTGGTGAAGTGTGAAGTCAGCAGTTATCTCCGGCACTCCTCCCTTCCCCCTTGCTTCCCCTTTCTCCACCCATTTCCCCCCTCTCAGGCTTCCAGCTTCTCATTCCCAGGGGACCCTGGAACATATGAAAACTCACCCTCCAAAGATATGAGGGGGCCAGCTCATGGCTCCAGCTATCAAAGTGCTCCTCCCCCCCTCCCCAGTCTAAAACAAACAAAGGCGTGCATTCCATACATTTCCTAAGGAAAGAGAGTGAATACAGAAACCTTGTCCTTTGCTCTCTCTCTGTGAAAGCCCAAGAGCCTGGGGCCTCAAGTTTGAAGCCGGCTTCCTGCCTCCTGGGGATTTAAAAGGAATCAAAAGTGCCTCAAACCAATACATCTGCTTGGTTTATAGCTCACATTTAAACCACAAATTATAAAATGATAAATCGCTGTTCGAATCTCTTCCAGGAAAGACTATGTTGTCAAGATTAAGTTACAACCTCATGGACATATGAGTGAGTTTTGGTGCTGACTAACTCTCACTCATCTTCCTGCCAGAGATGTTTTTTCTTCGTGAACTTTCACTGTTTCTGAATACTTTAAACAGAGAAAATCACCGAAGGCAGGGAAAAACGTCGGGGACTTCTTAACCCATGGAGCCTTTCACGGGCTTGATTATGTAACGGCTGCTTTCGTTTTTGTGAGAACCAAAGGAAGTTGAAGAAACATCTTTCTTCTTGAGCACTTAACTGCCAGAGAACAGCGAGAAATGGCTTCACGTGGGCAGCCGCACTCAGAGCTCTGCTTGGAACGTGAAGGGTGTGGTAAATCAAAGCTGCTGTAAGGAATTTGGGTCTTAACGTATCTGTTCAGTGACTTGCGCAGGATTGCAACATGAATTACTGTATTTCGTCCCCATGAAAGTCAATTCCTTGGAATTCTCTCACAGGGCCTAGTCTAGTGGACAGAGGACTGTGACAAGTAATTAGGCCACATGCATGCCTTCCTGTAATGATGCTCCTCTCTGCCAGCGCTTTGGCAGGCAGAGGGAGAGATGAAATACTTGATTGAGGCGCCTACCTGGCCCGGCTGTGGGTCTGTCACACTGACCTCATTTTGATTACCTGAGGCTGCAGCAAGAAAGTCAACCATCCATGGTGTTTCTCAGGCACGGTGCCTTGGTTATACAACTATGACCCGGTTTCTCCAAGGCCACTCAAGTCCTGAGGGCCGTCAGACCGTGAGTCATAAGCCACTTAGCATTTACCCTAAGTTCCTTCTGGTTTATTTTACACCTCAGCCCCTTTGGTCTCTTTCTTGGGGTCCCCGGGCCCTACGTGGCGGTTTCTGTCTCTCTCTTTCTTGGGGTCCCTGGGTCCTCGTGGCAGTTTTTGTTTTCCGACATAATTTTACATTATCGCCCGTGCTGGCCCCCGCAGGCCCTGCCACAACTCCTCTTGTCTCTGCTTTTCCTGAAGTCAGCCTGCTGTCATTACTGCTGCTTTTCTGGGATACTTCAAGTTGTGGAGAGAGGTTTTTTTCCTGTGATTATAGCTCTTTCTTCCAATTTTGACTAGTCTGGCGTCTCTCTGATTATAGCTCATTAGGACTCCTGAAGTTAGAAGGCACTTTTTTTTGATGCTGTCTTGTTTTTATTGTTTTTATTTTTTATTATTTTTATTATTTTTTAATGTTTATTTTTGACACACACACACACACACACACACACACAGAGTGCAAGCAGGGGAGAGGCGGAGAGAGAGGGAGACACAGAACCCAAAAAAGGCTCCAGGCTCCTAGCTGTCAGCACAATGCCCGACACAGGGCTCAAACCCACGAACTGTGAGATCATGACTTACGCTGAAGTCGGATGCTTAACCCACTGAGCCACCCAAGCGCCCCTTGTTTTTATTTTTTTAAATAATATGCATGATAACTTATTTTTGCAGGGTAGTATAAAGATGAAAACAATAATGGCCATGAATCCCACAGTCCAGACAACCCCAATAGCATTAAAAAATCATAATAATAGGGGCACCTGGGTGGCTCAGTCTGTTGAGCATCCAACTTCGGCTCAGGTCATGATCTCACAGCTTGTGGGTTCGAGCCCTGTATCAGGCTCTATGCTGACCGCTTGCTCAGAGCCTGGAGCCTGCTTCAGACTCTGTGTCTTCTTCTCTCTCTGCCCCTCCCCCACTCACGCTTTGTCTCACTCTTGTTTCTCAAAAATAAATAAATGTCCAAAAAAATAGCTTAAAAAAATATAATAAAAGTCATAAATGCGGGGCACCTGGGTGGCTCGGTTGGTTAAGCGACGGACTTCGGCTCAGGTCATGATTTCACACCTGGTGAGTTCGAGCCCCGCATAGGACTCTGTGCTGACAGCTCAAAGCCTGGAACCCGCTTCAGATTCTGTGTCCCTCTCTCACTCTGCCTCTCCCCCACTCATGCTCTGTCTGTCTGTCTCTCTCTCAAGAATAAATAAACATTAAAAATATTCAAAAGTCATAAATGCGTGAGCAGAAAATTAAAACAATTTTTAAAAGGCATAAAAGGAAGGGGTACCTGGGTGGCTCAGTCGGTTAATCATCTGACTTTTGGATTCAGCTCAGGTCATGATCTCACGGTTTTGTGGATTCGAGCCCTGCTTCGGGCTCCATCCTGACAGTGTGGAGACTGCTTGGGATTCTCTGTCTCCTCTTTCTGCCCTTCCCCACTTGCACTGTCTCTGTCTCTCTCAAAATAACTAATAAAAAACTTTAAAAAAAAAAAACCTTCCAAATTAAAAAAAATTGTTTAATAAAAAATAAAATAATTAAAAGGTATAAAAGGAAGAATAAAAACTCCCTATTCTGCCCAAGTCCCTCCCCCAAAATAGAACTATACTATTTTTTGTTATTCTTGTTACTCCATATTTATGTACGCCTTTTAATAAAATTTTACATAAAAGAGGTCTTACTATCCTTTTAATAAAATTTTACATAAAAGAGGTCTTACTATCCTTATTCTGCATTTTGCTTTTTTCAGCTAAAAGCTACCTGAGAGCTCTTTCCACATGTGCACTGCAGATCTACTCCCTTTTTTTAATGTCTGCAGAGTCTTTGTTAGAATGTGCCTTCCAATGGCGCCCGGGTGGCTCAGTCAGTTAAGCGTCCGACTTCAGCTCAGGTCATGATCTCACGGTTCGTAGGTTCGAACCCCTCTGTGCTGACAGCTCAGACCCTGACACCTGCTTTGGATTCTGTGTCTCCCTCTCTCGCTAGCCCTCCCTCCCTCACGGTCTTTCTCTCTCTCTCTCAAAAATAAATAAAATAAACATAAACATAAACATAAACAAAAAGAATGTGCCTTCCAAATGAGGGGCACTCAATACAATTCCTGCCCCCTTTCTGTCCCTTTAGTTCTTCTGCTCCCTGAGACCAGAGTGACTTATCTGACTCATAAGTTTGGAAGAATAACCTAGACATGTTAGGTTCAACTCTGCCCTTTCTTCTGAGCACTGAGTTACCTGTAAAGAGTGTGCCTTTGGCTCCTGTAGAAGTAGGCAGAACTGGGTGAATGGCTGCTCAACTCTGGGTTTCAATGGTATGAAACGTCTGCCACTTAATGTGAGATTACATATGGTCCTACATCCCACTTTGCCTTTTATCAGAGATAGTCAGGCCTTCATCTTCAGGTCCTTTGTTTTATTTTTCAATTTGTTCAGAACCCAAGCAGGGAAGAAGGCTGCTGTTCACTGGGCCTACCTAGGGTCCCCAAATATTGTTCCTTATTTGGATATAGCAAAATGTATTTAACGTTTCCTAATGATGAATGTTTAGGTGGCTCCAGCTGATGCTTAAACAAACCACACCTAAGTGAACATCTGTATACATATACCTGGGTGTACTTTTTTGCAAGCACATTAGTGGGTAAACCCCTTGCCATATAAGGGCTGGATCAAAGGTATGGGCCTTTGTGTCCCAAGTACAGATGGGAGAAAAAGCCTCCTTGGGAAAGAGGTAGTAAGATAACAAACTAATAATTATAATGGCAACAATTAACATTGAGCTATTTCTTGTCGTGTGCCAGATTCTGCACTAAGCACTTTATATATGTTAATGTTTTTTGACCTTATGAGATAGTGACGATTATTATCTCCATCTTACAGTTGAAGATACTGAGATCAACATTGTTAAGTAAGTAGTCCAAGGTCACAAAGCCAGTAACTAGTAGCAATGGAATCCAAGGCCCTGTTTGTGTGATTGCAGTCTGACCACCTGACTAAAGGTGTTCCTCATGACATAGAGTGGGTAGTAGCCTGCCTAGCATTTGAAAATGTGCAAAGAAGCATTGGTTCAGGGCTCAGCTCGCACATGTATACATATCTAGTAGAGTGACTAAGAGTACAGAATCTGTAGCCAGACTCCATGGGTTCAAATCCCAACTTGGCCTCTTACTGTGTGAGAAGTACCTAGGTTTCCTCATCTGCAAAATGGAGATTTTTAAGAACTAAGTTATTCAATTTGTAAAGCACTAAGAGCACTGCCTGGTATAGAGTTAAGTCCTTCATAATTGTTTGTTAAATAAAATTAATTTGGGGCGCATGGGTGGTGCAGTCGGTTAAGCGTCTGACTTCAGCCAGGTCATGATCTCGCGGTCCGTGAGTTTGAGCCCCGCGTCGGGCTCTGGGCTGATGGTTCAGAGCCTGGAGCCTGTTTCCGATTCTGTGTTTCCCTCTCTCTCTGCCCCTCCCCCGTTCATGCTCTGTCTCTCTCTGTCCCAAAAATAAATGTTGAAAAAAATATATTAAAAAAAAATTAATTCATTTATTTTAATAAGTATTTTTAAGTCCAAAAGCAATATATGAATTCACATTTTAACTACATTAAAAAATTCAAATAAAATACAAGTGTATGTCATAAGAAGTGAAAGTCCCCCTTCTCCTTCGCATCTGCTTCCCTCTGACCCCATTCAACCCTACTCCTCTCCTTAGGAGTTTATGGTTAGTGTCTACACTTCCAGGCCTTGTTTTGTTTTGTTTTTCATATGTATTTATCTTTATATGTATATAGTTTTATTTGCATGCATATGCCATTGGAAGAGTAGTTTAACCTGGTGATTAATAAATGGATTCTGGAACAAGACCATCTGAATTCAAATCCCAGTTCATCTATCTACTCGCTGGGTGATCTTAGACAAATTACATAGCCTCTCTGAGGCTCCATTATCTCATCATCTCCACAATGGGGGAAAAGCCAGTACCTTCCTTGCACAGAAATGAGATGAGTTAATACATACAAAGCTTTTAAAACAGTGTTTGATGCATAGAAAATCTTCAGTAAGTGCTAAATCTCATAATTATTCCCACATGTGTTGTATGGGGACTTCTCTGTCCCTTAACAATACCTCTTAAGGATTATTCCGCAGCAGTGTATAGAGATATACTTCATTTTAAAAATGGCTAGTATGTTGTTTCATGGTACAACCACACTGTAACTTATTTATATGTGTCCTAATTTGGGTTGCTTCTAGCATGCAGTCTTTTCTCATCTGAGGATAGACAGTTCTGGTGCTAATCAACACAAGCTTCACCAGCCATCAGTATATTTGACTTCTACTTACCAAACATGTATAGCACTTACTACCTGTTACACAATGCCCTAATCACCTTCCAAATGTTAACTCATTTAATACTCATTATGATGCAACTAAAGTAGGGGCTAACTAACCCCCATATTACAGATTGGGAAATCAAGGCGCAGAGAGGTTAAGTAACTTACCCAAGACCAGGAGTAGGAAAAGAAGGGATAGGATTCCAACCCAGGCTGGCTGGCTCCCAAGTCCATGCTCTTGACCTCTCTGTCCACACTCTACACCTCTCTTCTTTGTTCTCAAATCCATGGCATCACTTCAATAAGACCCTGAGCCTCATCTTGTCACATTTTATGGCCATATTGTGAATGGGAACTCGACCTCTTTGGAATATACTTAGGAATATACAAGTGCTCTAAAAGGGCAACATGATTGCTACATCAAGGAGAGTTCTTAAACTACCAAGAGCCAGCCTTACTAAGGATTGTTCTGACAATAACCATCCAGTGTTGAGAAAGCCCTTCAAGGGATGATACCAGCACTTGCCTTTAGAGGCCCCAGGTAGGAGCTCTCGACTCTGCCTCTCTGTGCCACACTGGCCTGCTGAGCAAACTCACAATGCAAGTCAGCAGATGGCCTTAAAATAAACAAACATGTTTGTGTTATGCCCTGTTACGGAACAGTACGTATCCAATTAGGTAGTGCAAACCTAATAATGCAAATAATCTTTTCTTTTTCCGATTCCTGCAGCATATGAGTCTTTCACAACTGACCTGGCCAACCCAAATTCCTAACATGCTGAGGTTCAGAAAGTCTGGTCAAAGCTTGCTAGTAAAAAATGAAACCCTGCCTCCTGTGTCCTCCATCCCTGCCCCCATCCCCACCCTCAAGCTACTTTAGCTTTTAGATATGTGTATACTAAATGCCTTTTTCCTTAAAGATATGGGTAAGATATTTCTTTTGGTGCATGTCCAGACAATCTGGCAAACCCATGGAAGCATATTAAAAAAAATACAGACAAGGAACAATAAATAAAATTAGGACAGACTATGGGCCTACCCTCTTTAGAAATCAGTATATCTTTTTAAATGGAAGACTTCCTAAAACTGAATAGGTTTTTAAATTTTTTGCTTTGTTAAGGAAGAAGTATGTATACATACACTTGTAATTTATATTCTAGAAAGTTCCTGTTTTACTGATAAGAGTTTAAGTTTTCATTTCAGAAGTTATCGCTCATTCTAACATACTAAAACCTGCATTTTCCTTTCATAAATAAACTTCTATCTCCGGATTCTGTCCTTATAGAAAGAAAGTAGTTAAGGCCAGATTTCTACCCATCCCAATGCTTAAGTTTTGACTCAAGGAGCTTCCTGTTCTGTTCCAGCTGTGACATGTTGAATGTCGACCTGACAATTGCGGACAACTCGCTATACTCTTTGAGCCTTGGCTGTGGCTCTGGCCCATACCATTTTAGGAAATAGGGTGGAAGATAGAGAATGGGGGGAGCTCTAATGGGAACAGGAAATAGGGGCTTCTCAGGGACTCCTTTCTACCCCTTTAGTCTTCACATCAGTCAAGAGGACAGGATGCCTCTATCACCCATGCCTAATCCAACTCCTTCCACAGGGAGGACCTGAGTCTTGGGATGGGTCCATGGACTCATCTTACCCTTAATTACAATGCATAAAGCTGGACATTAGATACAAAGAACTGTATCCTGGCAGAATTGCTAAGACCAAAGGTAGAAGTTTATTGGAAAAGAAGTGATCCATTTTTCATTAAAAATACCAACAACACATAAAAAGATCAATCAATCACCGTGCCCTCCCACACCGGTATCATCCAGTGGAAACTGCCCTAGCCCCTAGTCCCTGCTAAGACAAAAAAAAAAAAAAAAAAAAAAGTAGGCCTAACAGTCATGTTCTATACATGTGATCCAGCAGTCTGTTCTCATGGCTGATTGGACAAGAAGTGGGCACCTGATTCAAGGACAGTCCATCCATAGATTGGCTAGATTTCCTTGACCTGTAACTGGTATGAAAAGAGACACTGGGTTGGGACGCTAGGGTGGTTCAGTTGGTTGAGCATCCAGACTCTTGATTTTGGCTCAGGTCATGATCTTATAGGTCATGAGTTCAAGCCCCACATCAGGCTCTGCACTGATGGTGTGGAGTCTGCTTGGGATTCTCTCTCTCTCTCTCTCTCTCTCTCTCCCACGCTCTCCGCCCCTCCCCGGCTGTCTCTCTCTCCAAATAAATAAATAAACTTTAAAAAAAGAGAGAGCGAGAGACACTGGGAGAATCAGAGTCCCTTTCTCAGAGAGGTGGCATGAAAGCAAAGACGGATATTACCAGTTAATTAGAAAGGAGTATGGTTGAACTATATTTCTAGTTATTAAATGCTGTGAACACTTATATTCTATGGGTGAAGTCTGTACTGCCACTTGAAATTGAGCACTAGCTTTTACCACTAGTTTCTCTGAAGCCAGCCCATCATGGTTCCTGATCTTGGGTTTCTGAAAACTCCCATTATCTTATCATGTATTTTTCTTAACATTCTTATACTTGAGCTAACTGGAATGAGTGCCTGATACTTGTAGCCAAAAAAAACTAAACTAAAGCATTATCAAAAAGGCAGGCAAAAAGAGAGCCAAAATAAAGGGGATGAGGAATCAGGAAAAGTTTAAACCAGAAGCAACAGGAGTATAAGGCTCTTGAGGTTGCAAATAATATTAACTGCAACTAACTCAAGTTGATTAAAGATGAAGAAGAAAAAAAGAATTCGTGTATTCATGTGAAGGACGCTTAAGTAGTTCAAGGGCAGCCAGAGTTTTTTAAAAACTAGTGTCAGTTCCTCAAAGTGTTAATCCATAGTGCTGTTACCATATGACCCAGCAATTCCCCTCCTATGGAAAGGTATGTGCACACAAAAATTTGTACACCAATGTTTATAGCAACATTATTCATAATAGGCAAAAAGTGGGAAGAAGCTTAAATACCCGCCAAATGATGAATGGATAAATAAATTGATACATCCCTGCAATGGAATGTTATTTAGTCATAAAAAACAGTGAAGTTTGATACAAACAGCATGGCTGAACCCTGAATAAGTGAAAGAAGCTAGACACAAAAGGTCACATACTGTATGATTCCATTTATAGTAAACGGCTAGAATAGGCAAATCCATAGATGGAAAGTAGTATAGTGGTTGCTAGGGGCTGGGCAGAGTGGGGAATGCTAATGAGCCTGGAGTTTCTTTTTTTTTTTTTTTTAAGATTTTATTTTATTTTTATTTTTTTAATTAAAAAAAATTTTAATGTTTATTCATTTTTGAGAGAGAGAGAGACAGAGCACAAGTGGGGGAGGGAGAGGCAGGGAGAGAGACCCAGAATCCGAAGCAGGCTCCAGGCTCTGAGCTGTCAGCACAGAGCCTAATGTGGGGCTTGAACCCATGAACCACAAGATCATGACCTGAGCTGAAGTCGAACGCTCAACCAACTCAGCCACCCAGGTGCCCCAAGATTTTTGTTTGTTTTTTTTGTTTGTTTGTTTGTTTTTTTAATTTTTTTTCAACGTCTTTTATTTATTTTTGGGACAGAGAGAGACAGAGCATGAACGGGGGAGGGGCAGAGAGAGAGGGAGACATAGAATCGGAAACAGGCTCCAGGCTCTGAGCCATCAGCCCAGAGCCTGACGCGGGGCTCGAACTCACGGACCGCGAGATCGTGACCTGGCTGAAGTCGGACGCTTAACCGACTGCGCCACCCAGGCGCCCCCCAAGATTTTGTTTTTAAATAGTCTCTGTACCCAGCGTGGGGCTCAAACCCATGACCCTGAGATCAAGAGTTGCATGCTCCACCAAATGACCAAGTCAGGCACGCCTAAAGTTTCTTTTGTAGCGGATAAAAAAGCTCTGGAATTAGATAGTGATGATGGTTGCAGTACTCTGAGTATACTAAAAGCCACCCAATTGTATAATTTAAAAGGCTTAATTTTATGAGTTGTGAATTCTACCTTAATAAAACTATTAGTACAAAGATTATATATATATAAAAATAGAATAAAGTGCAACAAAAAAAGGAGTGTCACACGGTAGAAAGCCAGAAACCCATATAGTTCCCTCTCTCTCTCTCTCTCTCCCCCTCACTGTCATCTTCTTCCCTGTGGACATTTGCTTCATTCTTGTCTCTCTACAAATCAGTTTTCTTAGCTTTTTCATGCATATAGCAGACAGACTATGACTTCTGTAGTTCAAAACTTGTATGTCATGACAGAGACTAACTCGACGATCACCTAGGTTTTCTTTCTGGGCATACAACTGGACTACATTTCCCAGTATTCTTTGCACTTAGATGGGATCATGTGATGAGTTATGGCCTTTGGAATGGGGGCAGAAGTGAGTTTTCCAGGCCTGACCAACTAAAAAACCTTACTCTATACCCCCCTCCCTCTTCCTGTGACTAAAGCCTTAGAGAATAGATGAGCCACTAGATGGAAGGAGCCTGTGTGCTTGATAAAATTTGTGGAGCATGCCATTTCCCCATCTCCATCTACCTACATTGAAACTGTGATATTGCAGAGAAACAAACTAAAGCTCCTGAAATTTGGAGATTGTTTGTCATAGCAGTTAACTTATTCTGACTATATATGTCCTCTGTATAAGAGACTATCCCAGATTGACTGGCTGACTCTCAATTCCAATTTCAAATCTGTAGGTAAGAAAAGAGTGTTGGTAGTTCCTACGAGTTCAGTCAACTGAGCATGTCTACCACAATGGCCAAGTAGAAGGGGTCAGTGTGAACTATGGAGATGAAGTTGCAATGCCTACAGTGGCTTTTTGTTTCTGTCCCCAACACATGCATAGATACACATATGGAGATGGATATTGATATGGAAATAAATGATACAGATACATTCTAGTTCCGAATTCTAAAGTTCCTTTCAGACAATTTGGGGGGAAAAAAATCAAGTCACCATTTTCTTTCTTCCTTTACTTTTCATGTCTTCCCTTCCCCCGGCCCTGTGAGGTAATACAATATCGTAGGTGAAAGTGGCTAAATCTCTAGAATGAGCCTCCCTAACTATAGTCTTGCTTCACCACTTTCTGGCTCTGGGATTTGGGGCAAATTTTTTAACTGCTCTCTGTCTTAATGTCTCCACCCACGTGGGGATATTAACGATGGCACTTGCCATAGAGGAGTCTCAGGAAGATTAAGGAGTTCATATATGCTTAGTGCTTGGGGTGGTACCTGACACACAGTGAGAACTTGTTTACTGTTCATTGGTTATTATGCATCTGAAACTGCATTCTAGGTTTCTAAAATTTTTTCTTAAATGTGCTAAGGATGGAAGATGGACTTTGTCTTTAGTGACAACTGTTTTTATGTTCTTATGGTTCCAGAAGAAGTGGCAACTGGTTGTTCCCAGTGGAGTAATGCAAATGCAGATGTTTTAGATGGAGATGCTGAGGTTTCTGTTTAATAACACAGAGTCACTTTTTATTGGGGGCAGGTAGACCTCTGTCCAGATTATTGCAATATCTCATTTCCTCTGTTGATGGTCAGAAATAAGAAGTTGGGGCCCCAGGACTTGGGTCAAGAGTACCAGATGAGAGCCCCATCCAGGAGGGTGGGGCATGTTCCAATGCCACAGTGGCAGGCTGAAAGCTAAAGGGAGGGACTGCTCAGAGGGAGCCCCTGGAAAGGGCTGTGCAGGGAAACTTTAGAAGCAATGATACCTGATATCCACCTTTAAGTTTTATTTTTTTCTGCACTGTAATTCCCTTATGTAATCCTCAAGACTTCACAAAGTTTGTTGAAATTGCAGCCTTATGTTAGCTGTGTCTTGGGAAATAGAAAGATTTTCCCATTTCACGTTAAGGTAGATTAGAGCATGACAGCCAGCTGGAAAAGCCATTATGAGATATCCAGGGGTGATTGGAGAGCAGGTGACCAGTGGAAACCCACATAGATTGTGGAATATGTAAACGCTTGCTGGAGGTTCTCAGAAATACCTGGAGAGAGGATTGGAATTCCTGCAGTCCTAGAAGATGGAGAGTAGAATTATGATATGTGAAAAGAAGGTAAACTAGTAAAATTGGGAAATCTGGAGAATCTCTGTCTCTCTGTCTCTCTCTGTGTATATATATATATATATATATATATATATATATATATACAGACATATATATATATATATATACAGACACACACATATATATATATATATATCACACACATATATATATATACACACACATATATATATATATAATAAATGTGTGTTATGTGTATACAATATGTATCTACGTTGGGTTTATAGTGTATACTTTTCCCACTTCGTATCATGAATCTTTCTTAGTATCCCTAAATATTATTCAAGTACATAATAAGAATATAACAAATAATGGCCTCTTAGTACCCCATGGTGTGATTATGCTGTGATTTATTTAACTAATTCCAATTATTGGACTTCTTTTAGTTTTTCACTTTTGTAAATAATACTGCAGCAAACATTCTTATGTAGTCTTTTTTGCACATTAAAAGATTATTTCTCAGGTAAGTTCTCAGAACTGTATTTTCTGTGGCAAATGGTACAAACAGTTTTAGGTTTTTAATAGAAACTGACAAATTGCCCACTGGAAAGATCATACCCAGAAGGACTCCATAACCACCATGCCCCCATAGTTCCAGAATTATATGAATGTCCATTTCACTACATGTTTGTAGAGTAACTTGCACATTCGGGGGTTTAGCTGTGCTCATTTAAAGATGGTGAACATGACAAACACAAGAAGGCATTTGCTTGTTACCAAGGCATTTCACCAAGAAAATATGTCTCAATGTCCATGTCAAAAGAATTGTCTTTCTTTACCTTCATGATAGTCTTTCTTTAGCAGGGTTGGCTGAGGAAACATCAATATTCCCTACAAGAGAACTCACTAGCTTCCCTTAAAGGGAACTTCTTAATTCTCTCCTTTATACTTTGAAGGCAATGTGAAATAATCCATCTTCTGGTGGCATGATTGAGGGAAAATCTTGTCTCCAATTCTCTCAAGTTTACCCCTATAGGTGGCTCTAGGTAAATGCCTACTTGGTCTTACATAATATACTCATAGTGACCAAGACTTTAAATATCATTGTGGGGAATATTGATGGGAAAATGTGACTGGGCGTGGAGATCACTTACAGGACCAGATTGCCATATCTAATGTTGTCCATGAGACCATGAAGAGTTTCAGGAAGGATTTGATGTCATTGCTTTGAGAGAAACATTACAAATGATGTGTTCCCACCAGCTCTCTCCTGTCTCTTCCTTAAGTGCACCCCTCAATTCAAGGGTCACTATGAGCAGCTGAAGGTTCCTAGCACCCCAGGTAGGCAGGAATGTGTAGAGAGCAGTCCACTAGGAAACATCTACCCTGTTGCTGACCCTGCTCCCAAATAAGGAAGTGTAGATCAAGGAAGACATCTATGCAAGCTGTTCAATTTCTCTGACTTCCTCAATTCATGGGAAGTAGTTCTTTGGAAGTAACTAGAACTCTTGTTCTGCACTTTAAACACTTGACATTATAATTCCTCCACTGAGCAGATATGAAAACTAAGCAAGAAGTTTAGTTGTATCTCCTGAATTTTTTTTTTTATGTTTTATTTTATTTTTGAGAAAGAGAGTACTCAAGCAGCGTAGGGACAAAGAGAGAGAGAGGGCAGAGAGAGAATCCCAAGCAGGCTCCACACCAACAGTGCAGAGCCTGATTCAGGGCTTGAACTCACTAACAGTGAGATCATGACCTGAGCCAAAGTTGGACATTTCATTGAGCCACCCAGGTGCCCCTGTGTCTCCTGAATTATAATTAAATCATAAAAGAACCTGGGCTAGTGCTGGATATTTCCTTTTATTTGTTTTTAACAACACTGCTGCTGACTGCCAAAGTAATCACGTGCATTATAGAGATAGAAAAAAGTACAAAGAATAAAATAAAAATCACTCATAATCCCAGAACTCAGAGAGTAACAGTTAACATTCTTTTTTTTAATGCTTATTTATTTTCTTAAATGTTTTTTAATTTCTTTTTGAGACAGAGAGAGAGCATGAGCAGGGGAGGGGCAGAGAGAGAGTGAGACACAGAATCTGAGGCAGGCTCCAGGCTCTGAGCTGTCAGCACAGAGCCCGATGTGGGGCTCGAACTCACAAACCGCGAGATCATGACCTGAGCCGAAGTCAGACGCTCAACCGACTGAGCCATCCAGGTGCTCCTATTTATTTATTTTTGAGAGAGAGAGAGAGTAAGGGTGCACCCATGAGCAGGGGAAGAGCAGCGAGAGAGAGAGGGAGGGAGAGAATCCCAAGAAGTCTTTGTGCTGTCAGTGCAGAGCCCAACGTGGAGCTTGATCCCCTGAACCGTGAGATCATGACCTGAGCTGAAATCAAGAGTTGAACACTTAACTGACTGAGCGATTCGGGTGCCGCACCACTGTTAACATTCTTGGAGATATTTTTTCAACCTTTTGTCCATACATCTATATACATATAATCATCTCTTTTATGATCCTGAGATCATACAGTATTAGTATTATTTTGTAATCTCCTCTTTTCTCGTTGTAGGTTGTTTTTGATTTTGCAGCATTCAAAAATAAAATTGTGAGGAGACTTCTTGGTAGATACCTCCTCGTACATAGCTCTGATAATTTCCTTTGGACTAATACTTCAAAGGGAAGTTGCTGAGTTAAAGGTAATCACATTTTAGGGCTTTTGATAAATGCTACTACATGCTTTCCAAAACTGTTGACAGTTTTACACAACTACTAACAGTATATAAGACTACCTGTTTACCTGCCTCTTCATCTACACTAAATAGTATTAGAAAAAAAAAAAAATTGGGGATGCCTGGGTGGCTCAGTTGGTTAAGCGTCCAACTCTTGATTTCAGCTCAGGTCACGATCTCATGGTTTGTGGGTTCAAGTCCTGCATCAGGCTCTGCACTGATAGTGTGGAGCCTGCTTGGGATTCTCTCTCTCTCTCTCTCTCTCTCTCTCTCTCTCTCTCTCTCTCTGCCCTTCCCCGGCTTGTGCACATGCATGCTCTCCCTCTCTCTCTCAAAATAAATAAATAAACTTAAAAAAAACTTTTTTCCCAATTTGATTTCTGCCAAATGGTATCCCTTTCATTTGTACTTGTCAAATGTTCTTGTTCTTATATAGAATTATTGGTGATTTGTATTTCTTTGTGCAATGTTTGCTCCTGTCCTTAGTTGTGCCTACATTTCTTGAACTACAGTTAGGTCAACTTGGTGAGCCTGGTTCTGTGCAAAATCCTGGATGACTGAGACTGGCAATTGCTCCACACTGACGAGAAGATGCTTTTCCCACGCCCCTGGCCCTGGTAAGCTCCCCAGGGGCTCTCCCACAAGAACAGCTTCTTGCTTTGGTGTGAGAGTGGCCCATCTTACGCCATGGATTGTGTGCTGGGCGGACATTGATGATGACCATCATTGGCCTATGCAACTGGAAATGCTCTGCTCTTACAGACCATTCACACCTTGATCAAGCACCCAGTGAGGCAAAGCCAAGCTTTAGACTAGGAGGAGAGTGAAGAAAGATACAAAAACTTCTTGACCACCTACACAGAGGCACACATACCTGCACACACATGCATTCTGTTTGCACGTACACGCACATAAAATTGTCAAGAAACAAAGCTAAAGGGTACATGATCAAAAGCAAATTATTCATATTATATTTCTTCCTGTCTTTCTCTAAAAATAATTTCTGACTGCCTAAAGGCAAATTAGTGCAGTAATACCAATCTGTTTACTCCTCTGATGGACCTATAATAGGCACTCAAAGACCGCCTCCCTTAAGTCTGTAGGCAAAAAGGAAACTGCTTCTCAAATGCATTGGAAAACCTTGATGTACTTTAATTATATCCATGAAGGACCATAATCTAGGGGCGGGGAAACCTCCAGGTCTTTAATCTTCTTATTATAGTCCAAGTGTTTCATTGTATTTAAGAACCACTTAGACTTCTTACACTTCTAGTTACAATGTATTTTTTTCAATTTTTTTTTTTATTTTTTAAGATTTTATTTTTGGGATGTGCCTGGGGTGGCTCAGTCAGTTGAGCGTCTGACTCTTGATTTCAGCTCAGGTCATGATCACAGGGTCGTGAGATTGAGCCCCACATCAGGCTCCAGTCTGAGTGTGGAGCCTGCTTGGGATTCTCTCTCTCTCCCTCTGTCTCTCCCCTACTTGCCGGTGCTCTCTCTCTCTCTCAAAAAAAAAAAAAAAAAAAAAAAAAGATTTTATTTTTTTAAGTTAATCTGTACACCCAACATGGGACTTGAACTTACAACCCTGAGATCAAGAGTTGCAGGCTCCACCGACTGAGCCAGCCAGGCACCCCTACAATTTATTTTTAAAGTACCTGTTCTTTACTCATAGACTTCTGACATTTGGAGAGAGAATAATTTAAAATAAAAATTAAAAATAAAAGATTTATTTTATTTTAAATCACAGTTTTAAATCAGAGGCCTTTTTACCTTTATGCTTTTATAAGATTTGTTTACAACGTTTTGATATTTTACTTGGTCATTTGGTCCTGGGTTTAAATTTTGGGGTTTTATTTTTATTTTTATTTTTTTAAATGTTTTAATGTTTATTTTTGAGAGAGACAGAGACAGAATGTGGGGTTGGGGCAGAGAGGGAGGGAGACACAGAATCAGAAGCAAGCTCCAGGCTCTGAGCTGTCAGCACAGAGAGCACAGAGCCCGATGCGGGGCTCGAACTCACGAGCTGTGAGATCATGACCTGAGCCGAAGTCAGACGTTCAACCGACTGAGCCACCCAGGTGCCCCTAAATTTTGGGGTTTTAAAGAGTAGTGAATATGTAAAAATATGCAGTTGTGGTCTCATCTGATGGTATACCTGAAATCAAGTTTCTAGTTACTCAGACTTAGTTGGGTTTTTTTTTTTAATGTTTATTTATTTTTGAGAGAGACAGACACAGAATGCGAGTGGGATGGGGTGGAGGGGGGGGGGGGGCTGGGCACAGAATCTGAAGCAGGCTCCGGGCTCTGAGCTGTCAGCACAGAGCCCAACGCGGGGCTGGAACTCAACAAATGGTGAGATCATGACCCGAACCGAAGTCGGACGCTCAACCGACTGAGCCACCCAGGCGCCCCCAGACTTAGTTTTATCAGGTCATTGTAACAGCTTCTTGAGGTTCTACTGTGGTATGGGAATAAATATGGATAAAGAATATTAGACTTACCTCAGTGGGACATAAATCAGTCAAAGAAATAGTGTTTTCTGAGGACAATAGTAAATTAATGTGGATGAGAAATTGTTTTGTAAGGAATGGTAAGTATATTAGCTTATCATACAAAGAGACTGAGTAGTGGAGTACTGGGGATAGTGGTGTGGGGTGGGGAAGGAGCAGCTAATAGGTAACTAGTGGAGAGTCTAGGAAATCAGGTTCTCCGGCTGAAGGAGGAAGGGGGAGGGAGGACTTGATAACCCTGGCTTGCAAGCAAACTCAGGTACCCGCAATGCTACAAAGGGGCCCCTTTGCCATTCTTCAGTTCAAGTTAATTTTCTGCTTTTGCTCTTCTTTTTTCACCGAACAAATATTTATTGAGCACTTGCCACAGTACCTTTCTAGGAACTGGGACTAACAGCGGTGAAGAAGACAGACAAAATCCTGCCAAACTTCTTTAAACGTTTCATTTATTTTTGAGAGAGAGAGAGAGCGCACTGGGCTGGGGCAGAAAGAGGGGAGGACAGTTGATCCAAAGTGGGCTCTGCGCTGACAGCAGAGAGCCCGATGCAGGGTTTGAACTCATGAACCTTGAGATCATGACCTGAGCCGAAGTCGGATGCTTCACGGATGAAGCCCCCGCACGTACCCCAAACTTCTTTAAACTATAGCCTCTATTTTCTCCTTCTGCTTTCACACTACCCTCTCAGTCTTCACTTCACCCCCCTACAACCTGATATCTTTTCCCAGCATCATGATGAAACAGCTCTCTAAAGACCAGTGACCTTCTAATCACTATAACCAATGACCCTTTCTCAGTTCTCATCTTCCTTGGACTCTGTAGTATTTAGTACCGCCTGATTCCCATCATTTTTTTAAGCTTGGCTCCTTTGGGTTCTGTGATATGGCACTATTTTTAATTTGTTTCCTACAACTGTTACTGTTTTTTTCTCAGATTCCTTCTCTTGCCTCCTAAGTAAATTTTGGTGGTCCCTCAATCCTACACTCTGCTTATTTCATTTTCTCTCTCTCTCAGATATTTTCCCTTGATGATTCCTCATGGCTTAAATCTCTGGCTCTCTTTAGAAATATCCTGAATCTATATTCCCAGACCCAGCCATCTCCTTAACCCTAACCCCACATTTTGAGCCGTGTGCTGGAGGCTTCCATCTGGGGGTGTGGGCATGATGCTAGCACAGTATATTTAAAAGTAAAGGCAATGTTTGTACCACTCAGGGTTCTCAACTGCAAACAATAGAAACGCACTTTGGCTAAGTCACACAGAAAATGAATTCACCGGGAGGATATCAGGTGGCTCACTGGGCCAACAGGGAAGCCAGAGGACCAAGCATGGAAAACGGGCAGGAACCCAGGCAGTCTAGGGCACAGACAGCACCGCCAAATTCACCCCACAGGAGGAGTCTGTTGAGGACGCTCCCTTGGAGCTGGCTGTCCCCCCATTTCCCCTGCCTCCCCCACGATCAGAGCTGGACTTCAATTTCTCAACCTAACTTTCAGTGTGGTGCCTAACTGCTAGCTTTTGTATTATTCCCCCCAATTTAAAAAGCCAAGCTTGGGCTTCTAGTTGGTCTAAGTCATGCCAAAACTGACCTCTAATTCTCTTCAGCCTCCCATAAAAGGAAAGAGATTCTGACGCAGGCCAAGAAAAAAATGCAATTAACAATCATTTTTTATTTTTTAGAATCACCTCATTTCTTTAAGTTGCCACTTGCATTTAATGCTGACATCATTCTATCCATCACTAGGAACTGCACCTCAGTAATCTCCTTTACTCCACCTCTCCCTCAGCTTCCGAGGCAGTCATCCAGGTCTGTGAGGGTTTTGTTTATTGTGCATTCATTTGTTGTTTTCCTTCACACTCTTTTCTTCTTGGACCTTTCTGCAGCTACCTCTCCACTGCAACAGCCTCCTAATTGCATGCCCCACTTTCAATGCCTCCTCCAATTTATCCACCCACAGGTTAATTTTTCGGTGACAACACTTTGATCATATCGCTTGCTGCTAAAACTACATTGTTGATAGATGTCTCAGCCTGGCATCCAAGGATCTTCACAACAAGAATCCCAAGGAGACCACGAGGCAACTGGGGTGGTGAAAATGCTTGACCTTCAGATGCAGATTGACATGGGTTCAAACCCTGATTTTCCCACATTCTAATTGTATACTCCTGAGGCTCCTTTTTTTGGTCTGAAAAGTGAGGGTAATAAAACATATCTCCTAGGGCATTTAAAAGCTCTTTGAAAGTCAGAATGGTGTTGTTAATAATTTGCATCTAGGTTGCAACATCAACACACAGATGCTTATGCTGGGCAATATTCAATTACAGACCTGTCTGATTCAAAACCTTAAGTCAGTTGCCATCAATGTGGTTTTAATGCAGGCAGGTTGGGATCAGTATTCTACATGTTTTGGGGGCTGGCAATCCAACCATCATTTATAGCATTGTTCCTGATTTCAAACAGCTGACTTACAAATGACCTTTTGGAAATATTTTACTTGCAAGTAGAGAACTTCCTGTGTTATTAATTTTGAGAGTTGAATTTCCCCGATTGGCTGCTTTCCACTATAACATTGCTCTTTTAAAGTATTTCCCTGCAGAATTTCAATTTTGTGAGAGGCTGCTATGAATTCCTTGTGGGGGAAAAAGTGTACAGTTTTGGTGGACAGATGAAAATTATTGGTTGTCATCTCTAAGGTTTGCCCAACATCTGAGAAATGTGGTGAAGCCCTAGCACATAGAAATTTTGAAGCTGGTTCTACAATCTCAAAAAGTTTTAAGCCCCACTTCATGGTATAAATGCTCGGTTGGCACCAGGAAAATTTAACTCCACAGCCCAGGCTGGGTCTCTTCTCTCTGCCAGTTGTGAATGGCACCATCAGAGCAATCAACATTAACGTGTGTCCACGTCCGTTCACTCACTCTTGTATCCACACAGCAAACCCCCTCAGTGAGGCAAGTTTGGCGATCCCCGCAGGATAGATTTCATTCACATAAGCTCTTGCCAAGAATTTACAGGACTGCTAATTGCTTGATTCTCTTCTGAGGTCAGTAAGTCTGGAAAGTCTTAGGTGAAAGATAGCAATCATGCCAAGATTAGTAAAACAGTTATTTAATAAGCATGATATTTTAAACCAGTCTCTGCAGATACAGTTTGCGGGTGAATGTGTGAATTAATATGCGCTGCAACATATTTTCTTTTTGTTTTTGCATCTTTAATGATTTGTAAAAATGAACGCATTTAGGATATTATTAAAATAATATAGAAGTCAAATCCCTTGTATCTCTCTCTACCTTTGCCTCCCCCCACCCAGTGTTATTTCCTAGAGGCAATTACTTTTTAACAATTTGAGGTATCTCCTCCAACACTCTTTGTTTTTTTCCCTTGCGATAATCTTAAAGTTATCCCTGGGCATGCTTTATGGTTAGAACCCGAACAACACTGCCATTTAGCCTCTTACAGATTTTAGAACTCTTTCACATGCTGCTTATGTTAAACATAGAAGCTCGCTCTTTTTTCCAAAAGGAAAACTTTTAAGTTTTTTTTTTTCTCTATAATACTTATGTTCATGTGGGCAATCTATACAATTCCTTGACTATTGGGTTTAGTCTTTAACATAACATTAGGACAACAAGGGGCGCCTGGGTGGCTCAGTTGGTTAAATGCCCGGATCTTGATTTCAGCTCAGGCTGTGATCTTGCAGTTTGCAGGAACGAGCACTGACAGTGCAGAGCCTGCTTGGGATTCTCTCTCTTCCTCTGTCTCTGCCCCTCCCCTGCTCGTGCTCTGTCTCCCTCTCTCTCTCTCTCAAAATAAATAAACAGGAAAAAAAATTTTAATAATAAAATAGGGGTGCCAGGGTGGCTCAGCCATTTAAGCTTCCAGCTTTGGCTCAGGTCATGATCTCATGGTTCATGGCTTCAAGCCCCCCCGTTGGGGGTGCTGACAGCTCAGAGCCTGGAGCCTGCTTCAGATTCTGTGTCTCCTTCTCTCTCTGTCCCTCCCCAGCTTGTGCGCTCTCTCTCAAGAATAAATAAACATTAAAAAAATAAAATAAAATAAAAATAATAAAATAAAATAACATCAAGACAATGAAATAAATGGAGTGGAAAACCCAACATACTTTTAAAAACTAAAAACAACACAAAAAACACTTCATTATTCTTGACTGACACTTTTTTTCCCCTAAAGGTTGTTTTACTATAAAACAATAAAGAAAACACTGACATGAAATCATTTAAGTACCTGATCCTGTCCAACCACTAAAAGGATGTCTTTTTGCCTTGGCCTCAACCAACTGGGAAATAATATTGCAAGAATTCGGGCGTAGGAGGCGTATTCTGGGCTGGGGCTTTTGGCCACTTAAGGAATCAAGTAGAACCTTCCTCTTCCTGGGAATGTCCCACTTTTGAACAAGAACAGATAGGTAAAAACAGCAACATTTAAACTGCTCAGTTTTAAATGTTATTACTTTGTAAAAATATTTTTTCCCTCCATTCCTTTCCTCCATTTGGTATCAGAAAAAGTTTTATAAATATCATGAAACTGATTTGGCTGTAAATGGAGTTAAGGTACCAAAACAAAGTGGAGTGAAAAACCCAAGGCACAAACAGAAAACCCTATGTAAACCCTCAAGTGTGGTCTTAGGGGTTTACAGTCATAGGAACAGTCAACTCAACCCCTGTGCAATGCGACTCCTTGGAGAGCTGTTGGATCCACACCAACGACACAGGGGACCTCAAACAATGTATTCTTAGACTGACACTGAGAAAACAAAAGTCAAGAAGCCAAGAGAGTTTATAGTTACCTTTCAAGGTCATCTGGCTAATTAGAGCAAAACAAACAAATCAATATGTAAATCTTTCATTTTTCTTCAAATCTTTGACAATAGGTGTTGTATGTCTTTAAAAGTATTGTGAAACTGCTTCAGCCATAAACTCTTTTTGACATAGAGGGGAAGGTAACTATGCAGAGTCAAGCTTCTATGTATGAAGAGAATGTTTTAAACTTGTATTATTTGATATAGCTATAGTTGGCCTTTTGCAATAATTGGCCTCCTGAAAAATGGCGTATATTTTACATTTGCCTGAATTAAATTGCACTTGAGGGGCTGAAAGTGAGGGGGAGGGGAGTTCTGTACTGAAAATAATCTAAAGGGGCACCTGGGTGGCTCAGGCGGTTAAGCATCCAACTTAGGCTCAGGTCATGATCTCACGGTTCATGAGTCTGAGCCCCACATGGGGCTCTCTGCTGTCAGTGTGGAGCCCACTTAAGATCCTCTGTCCCCCTCTTTCTGCCCCTCCCCTGCTCTCTCTTTGTGTGTGTGTGTGTGTGTGTGTGTCTCAAAAATAAATAAATTTTAAAAAAGAAAATAATCTGAAGATAAATCCTTTGAAGAATCTAAATGCCTATCCAGTAATTGGTAATCATATAGTATATTTGGGTTGTTATGTGTGTTTGATGATAATGTCCAGCTACATTTTCATTTTGAAGGATTTACGTTCAAGCTTCCATTTTATTATGGCAGAGTTTGTCGGATCTAATTTGATAAATATAAAACAGAAAAATTAATACTGGCTGCTTTAAAACAGTTGGGCATTGGTTGTTGAAATAATGTATTCAGATTGACTAGTTTTCAGAGTTCTTCTATGTTTGTCCAATATTAATAAATATTTATTGACCAGCTTCTTTGTAATAGGCCCTGAGTATAACAGTTTAAGCAAAAACAGACACAACACAAGCCCACTTATAATAATAACAGCAGCTAATACCATGTACTTACAACATAGTGGGCCCTGTGCTAAGCGCTTTACATGTATTATATAATTGTATCTTCTCAATGACTCTAAGAATTAGAAATGGTATCATCTTCATTTCACAGATGAAAAAACTGAGGCACAGAGAGAGTGTTGCATACCTACCAAGTGGTAGCATTGGGATTTTAGTCTAAGTAGTATGATTCCAGAATCTGTACTCATCACCACGGGGATGCACTACCTCTCCTATATTCTAAAAGCTCTCCTGGGGCGCCTGGGTGGCTCCTTCGGTTAAGCGTCCGACTTTGGCTCAGGTCATAATCTCGCGGTTTGTGGGTTTGAGCCCTGCATCGGGCTCTGTGCTGACACCTCAGAGCTGGAGCCTGCTATGGATTCTGTGTCTCCTTCTCTCTCTGTCCTTCCCCCACTTGTGCTCTGTCTCTCTCTATCAAAAATAAATAAACGTAAAAAAAAAAATAAAAACTCTCCCTGTGCTATATAATATAATGGGTGAGGCATTTATTGAATAATCATGGAAGTAAATGAAAAAGTATAACTCTGATAAGAGCTATGAAGATAAGTATGGCAGGAACTCTTTGGCTAGCTGTCACCAGAATGTTTCTCTTTTCCTTCTGCTTACAAAGTTAGTTAGGCTGTACTTCCCAGCCTCCCTTGCAGTTAAGTGTGCTCATGCACCTAAGATGTGGCCCGAGGAATGTGGGTAAAAGTGACAGGCATACTTCCAGGGCTTCCAAGCTTCCTGATTGATCCTCTATGTTGTTCCACTACTACTCCCATTCACTAGCTGGAAAAAGTACAGTCCAAGATAGAAGCCTGGGTCCTTGAGTGACTTCATGGAGCAGAGTCCCCCGATGGTCTGCATTGGATAGTGATAAGAGTGAAAACATTTGATTATATTAAGCTAACAGAAATTTGGGGATTGTTTGTAATAGCAGTTAGCTTATCCTGACTCACACAGAAAAAGAAACCTTGAAGTTGAATGATGCAGAAGGAAAAAAAAATAACTCAAACATGTGACCTTGAATTCATAATTAGCTTGGAGATGGTGTGTAAACAACTAGTGGAGGTAGAATTACCTGACGACTTTGTTATGTCATGGCAAAAGATTTGCTACAACTGTTGCCTGTGCAGCTCAGAAGGTAGCACACTACTTGCCTAGTAAGCCTATAGCTCTAGAGGAAGTTTTTTGGAAAGAGCTAGAGTAGTAATGTGTGTTGGCTACTATTTGCTATCGTTAGTGAAGTATCACAAGAAAGAGAAAAACTCAAGCAAGAATTGGCTGATTTGGAAACGGAAATAAAAGAGACTTAGAGAAGTTCAGAAATTTGGAAGCTAGAAGATTAGAAAGCTGACTACTTCTAGATACCCAGATAAGAAACAAAATGTTAAAAACCTTTGAGCAGCAAAGGTCCATTTAGATCCAGTCTACAGCAATAGTTTGATCAAGAGTGTGGTCTTCTAAAGTGCCTGGGTGGCTCAGTCTGTTAAGCGTCTGACTTTGGCTCAGGTCACGATCTCATGGTTTGTGGGTTCGAGCCCCATGTCAGGCTCTGTGCTGACAGCTCAGAGCCCGGAGGTTGCTTTGGATTCTGTGTCTCCCTCTCTTTCTGTCCCTTCCCTGCCCGTGCTGTCTCTGTCTCTCTCCCTCTCTCAAAAATAAATAAGCATTAAAAAAAAAAAAAAGAGTGTGGTCTTCTCATCCAAGTCTAATGGCTTGAATTAGCCCCCACCCCCATTAAATTCAGAGAGAGAGGAACTGGGAAAGGAAAGGAAAAACATAAATCATACTTAAGAATTATGTGTAGAAAAGAAGTATGGGTGTGGTTATTGGCACATGTTGCTGACTGGAAGAAAACAGATCAGAAGCCTACCAAGTTTTTGAGGGAATCATGTTCTCAGAGAAATCCTTTGATTATTTGAGTCGGAAATAACCTTTGGATCTCATATTTGCACCAGGAAGAAGTGAGCCGAACAGCCTGTGAGGAAGGTGTGTTCCTCAATACCCTGTCACAGAATAGCAAAGCCAGAGGCCATGGAGTATAACGAACAAGGAAACACCTTGGAAAGAAGAGTGAGATTTAAGTGAGGAACTTGCCTTACCCTTCATAATGCTTATCCCAGCATTCTGGTTATGTAAGCATCATGCTTATCCCAGAAATCTGGAATTACTGTAGACAAATGGTGACTATATTTCTCCTCCCAGTTGTCCTTTTTCTGAATGAGCATTATTTCATTTTTCCTGTCTTTGCCCATATATATATATTTATAATTATATATTTATAATTATATATATTTTTAATATATATATTAAAAATATATATAATTATAAATATATATATATTTTGGGGGGTTGCTTCACTAGTTCGGATGAACATGGGCTAATTTTGTAAAAATAAAGGTAACTGAAACAGAGGCTGATTTATCATGAAGTTAATGAAACTTAAGCTCTAGAGGTCTCTCCCAAGGCTTTTCCAAGGCCCTGGGAAAGTGTCTTTCCACTACAATCTCTCCTTTGTCACATTTCCCTTTATGTCAGGTGGTGTTGGAGTGGCCTCGGATAGTTTCGGTATATGGCTAAGAGAAAGCCGAGTTGAAGATACATTTAATGTCAGGCTTAATGAGACATACTTACGTGGGTTACAGTCACATTTAATTAAATTATTGCTGGCTGCCTTTGTTTAGCAATAGATTCCAGGAATATTCCTATGGGCCATTGCACTGATTTGCCCAGCATCCTGTCATGGAGGTGGTAGGGCTAGGGATGATAATATACTATGAACATATGACTAGCACTGAAAGTGTGTGGGTCTTGTGGGAGAAATAAGGTTTGAAACATAAAAAGCCAGAAGTTAGCCCAGGGGATATTCTTCTAATCATTATATACATGATATATATTTGGTTCTCATTGATGTCAAATAAAATAGAAGTTCAGTCAGGAATATATACTCAATCATACAGTATGCATAATTTAAAATTCACCATACATTTTATTTATTTTCTTTTTTCTTTTAAATTATTATTTTTTTAATATTTATTCATCTTTGAGAGAGAGACAGAGACAGAGGGAATGAGTGGGAGAGGGGCAGAGAGAGAGAGGGGAACAAAGGATCCAAAGCAGGTTCTGTGCCGACAGCAGCAAGTCCGATGCGGGGCTCAAACTTACAAACTGTGAGATCATGACCTGAGCCAAAGTCAGCAGCTCAACTGACTGAGCCCCCAGGCACCCCTACTTATTTTATTTTTTAAAATGGGAATCGCATGAAATAGAATTCATCAGAATTCCTGCATCAATACTAGAAACAACCTGTACTATGTGTGCAAAGTGGTTTTTTATGCATTCCAACTACATCCCAATAATAAGACAACTTTGACAAACCATGCTAGAGGAAAAACTAAATTATCTTTTTTATCCTCTCTTAAAAAGTTATTTAAAAAACACTGTCATGTTCATAACACTGATCTCATGGACCTGGTGTAACACTGGAATAGGGTTAGGTGTATAAAACATCTGGATATAAAACCTGTTATATAGCAGGATCCCTGTAAAAGATATCTATTAAGAAAAAAGAATCGTTGTCATATGAAGAAATAATCAGAGTATGCAACCGAGAAATTTAGTAAAAAACAAATTGGAGTTAACGTCCAGCAATTAAATGTTATATTTCTTGATTTTTAATCTGTAATCTGTTGTGATTTTTCTCTAAATAAATACTCCATTTAACCTAACTTTATACATTTATGTATACATATATATGAATATATATATATATGTGTATATATATATATATATTTTTTTTTTTTTTAGAATGGCCTCACCAATAGTAAAAGCTTCGGGCTGCACAAAAGGTGACTCCTTCTCTGAATTAAAAAATATATATCTGTATGCTAGTATATCACTGGAAGTTCTTATTCTTTTACTTGACCTAAGGCAGAGAGTGTAGCTTGCGGACACAGAAGACCAGCTGTCAGAACTGGGGCTTCTCAAACATTAAGTGGTTAGGCTTAATAGGAACTTACAGATATAAATATGCCCATAGTAGGTAAATAATTTAATTTTGAAACAGGAGGAAACTCTGGATACCATTTAGTCTGTAACCTCAACTAATCTTGGCTGCCTAATGGCCTGTCTCTACGTGGTATGATATTCAGAAGACATACAGGTCTGATATCCAAAAGGGACATGAAAAGTAATTTAGGGAGGATTTTTAGGGGGGATTTTGAAAGAGGCACCCCCGAGGGCTGGGGGGAGAAGTATGCTGCAATACAGAAACAAAATGTTTAACAATCCTTTTAACCATCTAATTCTAAGTCCCTCTCATTATGGTAGTTGCTAACCTCCTTTTTCTCATCTCCCTTCTTCAGGCTGTCCCTTTCACCCGCAACCTGTCTAGAATGACTCTAATTCCTCCCTCTCTATCTCAGCTCTTAATTACTGTATACATCAATTTAGTTGATGAGCACCTCACAATTCTCTTTATTACTCTGATCCACACAACCAAGTCCCAAGAGGAACTTTGGAAACCACTGGAAGGTCTTTAGAAGGATGAAGAACAGGGTGAGCAGGGGAGACAGAAGGACGATGAAGGTTGTGTACATCATTTGGTTACAAGTCCAGTCCTTCCCTTTGCAAATGAATAAAGTGAATCCCAAATAAGTTTGGAGACTTGACACTCACCTACTGAGTCTCATGGAATTGGGCTGAGAACTCAGGCTTACTTTACTAAAACCCTTTGTTAGAGTTCATTAGTAGGCAGTCCTATGTTATGCCCTGTAAGGGGTTGCTTTGCAACTCTGGTGCAAAGAACATCAGGGGAAGTAAGGAAGTCTGAGTTCTAGCTCTGCTTCGACCAGGCTCCATGACCTTGGGCAGATCACGTCCTTTCTAAGGCTCAGTGTCCTCCCTGAAAAGGAGGCAAGGGTCTTGTCCAGCACTAACATTCCTTGTCTCCAGTTTGTCTTGAGCCCTAGCATTGGTGGTGGCCTTGAGTTAGGAACACTTGCCCCATATATCTCCTACTGGGACAGAGGGAGAACCCGAGGAAGGGAATCCTCCCGCATCTTGGTTGCCTCCTTGGTGTCCTCGTAGGTCCCAGGGGGTGACCATCTTTTGTCCAAGGGGTTCTAGACTTGGGCTCCAGGGGTACTCCGCAGGCTCCCTGGGGGCTACGAGAGAGAGTCCCTCGATGCTCCTGAGAATCTCAGGCCTGAGGCCACCCCTTATCTCCACCTATTCGTAACCAGCTTCAAGACCCAAGTCCTACGCCCTCGGCAGGACCACTGCGCAAGCGCAGCCACTATTCCGGCTCCAGGAGGCAGGAACCCGAGGCCGAAGCAAGGTGAGAGGGAAGGGTCGACAAGCCCCCGCCTCCGTGTTGTCACGTGGGAGGCGGAGTCGGAAGCGTGACGGCGTGCGCGGGGGCGGGGCTACCGCTGCGCGCGGGCGCGGGGGCGGGGCGCGGCGCGGCGTTCACGGCTGCTGCCTGGGAGGGAGGCCGGGCTGGCGGCGGAGCGGTGCGGCTCTCAACCTGACGGAGAAGTGGCCCGGGCGGCCGCGGCTGACTGTCCCGGGGCGGACGGACCGACGGACGACGGAGGCGGGGGCTAGGAGTCGAGCCGGGCGACCTAGAGAGTGAGCGGGTCAGGCTCAGCGTTGGCCAGTCTGTCGGTCCGCTGAATGAAGTGCCCGCCCCGCTGAGCCCCGAGCCCGGCGCTTTCCCCGCAAGATGGACGGTTTCGCCGGCAGCCTCGGTGAGTACGGCTGGGGACTCCTCCGGCTTCTGCGCAGGGTGGGAGCCTTGTTCTGTCCAAACACAGCCCAGGCCCTGCTCTCCACCCTGCCCCTGGGGATGGTAGTAGTTCCACTGCACATGTTCCCCTCGAGGCTGCCGCCCCTCTACTGGCTCTGGTGGACTCAGAACCCCTCCCCTCCCCCATGCCCAGCCCTCCCCAGCAAGACCCTCCCTTCCTCCCAGCGTCCCCTTCAGTGCAGGGCCCTCCTTCCCCAAAGTGGAAACCCCCTCTCTCAGAGAGGCCCCCCCCCCCCAGTAACTGGTACACCCCTCCCATACACTCACGGCTCCCCCCACAGACCCATCTTCAGGGTTGGAGCACCCCTTTCTGAAACCCTGACCTCGCTTCAGGGCACAACATTCCTCCCCCTTTCCACATACTGAACTCTCTTTCAGAGTGGAGGCACCCCTCACCCACGCAGAGGGTCCCTTTTTAGGGTACGGACCCCCATTCCCTCTATAGGAAGAGGGCACCCCCCCCTCAGTCTTCACTTTAAATTTGGAGGCTGCTTTTAAGTATCTTTCGGTGTCTGACAACTTCCCTTCTCTCCTTCCACTTCTCTGAACATTTTGCAGTGGTGGAGAGAACTAGAAGCACTGAAGCATCATTTGCTTAATACAGGAAAGGAAGAGGTGCATCTGTGTTGGGGGACCCTCTTTAAAAGAAGAGTGAAAGCAGAAGTATTTTCTGGCTCTGCGAGCATGCTGGGGAGAAGTAATCCTGCCCAGTGAATCCATAGGAAAGGGGGCCTCTGTCAGGGAAAGAAAGGATTCTCCATTTTTGGAATATGTTGTCTTTGTGGAATGGAAGAGGTTATTAAGTAGGCTGCAGTATCCTTCCAGTATTCCCTTTCACCAGAATAAAGGTAGTAAATTTTGTAACTAAGGGAATCAGAACTAGAGGCTGGTACTCAACTGCCCTATAATCTGTGTCTGGAATTACTATTCTTTGAGGCCATTGGAATCTGGTTACTGTAAAGATTGAGCTCAACTGTTAGGATGGTGAGAGAAACAGTTTCTGCTTTGGCTGATTCTGCAGTTATGTGATACCTGCTGCTGGATTTATATTTTCAGTGTTTTATGTGGAGGTAGTTTGTCTTCAGAAGCCTTTCTTTTGCATTTCTTGATAATAAATCCCTGGTTGGTGAGTGTTCATGGATCAGTGCATGATCTGGCCATAGGCCATACTTTATTCAGCCATGTTGGGATTAGATGAATTTTTTAAATCTAAAGTAAAAAAGTTAGTCGAAGAGCATTGGACCCATTACTGGTATTAAATGGTAAAAACCCTAATTTTGGCCCTGAGCCTCTATGGGAAGAAAAGAAAAACACACACTAGAGTGCTGTGAGAGTGGAAATCCTAAAATAGGAGACAACTGAGTGTTTCTCTTTCCTCCCAAAGGCACCTGTTGCCCATTATCTAACCTTTGATGTCTTATAATTCCTTACATAGTGAGGTTGTTTCATTCTTGACTCCTTTTAAAGAGGCATCAATTTTTCACTGCTTTTTAATTTTTTTTTTTTAAGCCTCATGGGTGCATTTATTCGCTAATCATGACTGAAAGACTTGTCCTATATGTTCACAAAGAAGTGATCGTATACTAGGGCAAAAATTGAGCATAGTGGGAGATGTTGTGGGACTGAGATATCGCTGCATTGTCGGCTCCTCAGCTTTTAGGAATGGTGGGTGACTACTCAGTAGAAATCCGCTTTTATTTCTTTTCTTTTTGATTCCAAGGACTTGTGGAAGGCTTGCCAAGGCTTCATTTTCTCTAAGTGTTTTGAGGGAGTCTTTCTTACCAATTGGGGGCACTTAAGTTTATTTTGAAACAGTAGATATGCCTTGTTAAATAACTTTATCCCTTCTTATCCAATTCATGAGGCAACTGATATGAGAGATTGGACTATGAAGATGAACCGTTGTTGGGGCTTCACTTTTCATAAAGAGTTTTATAGCGGACCCCAACGGTAGATATTTTTTGTATTCATTTGATGCCGTCCTTGAGTGGATGAGACTTTTCTTTAGATATGGTGTTGATCAGCTGCAGGGGAGATGCCTCTCTCTAAAGAGAGGAACCTCTGTCAACAGAGAAGGAAAGAAATGGTTCCTGGAAGTATTTCTGAAGCTGCTCCTGATGAAGCTAGTTTTCAACAGGAGCTCTGTGCTTTCTCTTTCTGTCCCCCTTGTAAGAGTAAAACTAGGCCCCATCTTAATTGAAACCTCTAAGGGATGAGGGGTGGGGGAGGGGTAATGCTGGTATATTTTACTGGTAGTCTTTAAACAGAGCTTTGCTTAGCTCTTGCCAAATTGCTTGTTTCTGTTCCCTGCAGTTCATTTAGTCTAGAGCTTACATTGATCTTTATTTTATCATTAAGAGAGCCATGAATGTAAAGGCAAGCACTTGTATTCTAGAAGGTGTTCAAAACTTTTTTTTTTTTTTTAAACTAAACAATTCAAAACATGTGAAGTTCCTCTGGGGCCACAAGTATTGAAAGCATTTATTTATTCTCAAGGAGGTATACATGTATATCTCCTTTTGTATACCAGATGGGTTCTTGAAAAAAAAAATGTGAGAAAACTACACTTATATAAGCAGAAAAGTTAGGTGCTTTATAAACAGAATGATTCCAGAGAAGCTGATTATTTAAGGGAGTCCTCTGCTGAATAATAAGATCCATTTGTAAAGTGGAAATCTTAAAATTCAAACTGTACCCATAATGGTTGAGTGTTTAGATAAGGAAAACACTATTATATGCATTTTATAAGATGTACAATGGCAATTAAAACTGTGTAGTGGTTTTTGAAATTGTTGAGAGCAGTGTTAGGGGATTGGTTATGTTATATGTGTCTCATTGAAATTATATACTGTTGTATTACTTTTTGTTTTACATAAAAAGTAAAGGATGCTTTTAATCTCTGCCGCCGCTGAATTTTAGGCAGTTTGGCTGGCAGGTGCTTGTACTCTGGAATTTCCCTTAGGCATAGAATCTTTTAGTTCACAGACTATGGTAATTTAAAAAGGCAGCTACTTTGGAAACAATTTTAAAAAAAATTAGGGTGGGGGGGGAAGTACCCTGAACAATCTATCTTGATATCCTGCCTTCAAATTGCTACACACACACACCCACTTAACCCTCCCACCCCCCGCCCGGACTTACTTAGGTGCATTTCATCCTTAGTCTTTTTTAGCATCTCTTTTTCATAACAAAGGTATTTTTTTTTAATATTTAATTCATTTTTGAGAGAGAAACAGAGCATGAGCAGGGGAGGGGCAGAAAGAGAGGGAGACACAGAATCTGAAGCAGGTTCCAGGCTCTCAGCCGTCAGCACAGAGCCCAACGTGGGGCTTGAACCCACGAACCGTGAGATCATGACCTGAGCCGAAGTCGTGTATTGAACCAACTGAAACACTCATGCACCCCACAAAGGTTTTAATTTTAAGACTTTTATCTTGGAATTAGCCTAGGGGTTTGTCAGTGCTTATACTTTAAAAAAAAAAAAAAAAGCCTGTAGTTAACCATATCAGTTTTTTTTTAAATTTTTTTTTTCAACGTTTATTTATTTTTGGGACAGAGAGAGACAGAGCATGAACGGGGGAGGGGCAGAGAGAGAGGGAGACACAGAATCGGAAACAGGCTCCAGGCTCTGAGCCATCAGCCCAGAGCCCGACGCGGGGCTCGAACTCACGGACCGCGAGATCGTGACCTGGCTGAAGTCGGACGCTTAACCGACTGCGCCACCCAGGCGCCCCCATATCAGTTTTAACTTTATGCTCCAAAGGTTAAAAAACAAAACTCAAAAGTTTTTAAAAATAAAAATAAAAATGTCAGTAAATGAAATTGTAGGGTTAGTATCTGTAAGAAATGTTACATTTTGGTACAGGGTATATGAACAAACAATAGCAGTGTGCTTCCATTTATTAAATATTTTAAGAAAACAATCTTAACATCACAATATTAGAACTATTTTCATCTCATATATACTCTTAAAGAAACGATGCAGTATGTGATTTTTAAGTATTAATCTAGTCTTAAGCACTGTTTATTCACATAAAAATGTTTCTCATACAATATTACTTGGGGAACTTTTTATTTATTAGTTGTCTCTTGAAGGGCTTAAAATAGGCTTAAGTTATATAAGAAATGAATAGTAACTCTTACATGGTTACTACAACATCTGTGACATGAGCTTAGAGTATTTCTTAGTATGCATGTGGGTTAGTACCTGTTTTGTGACCAGTACTGTACTTGGTTGTTCTTATGGGAAGGACAAATATAAGACATGCTTCTTGTCCTTGAGGAGTTTACTCTCTGGTTTTAAATAGATACCCAGAGATGTTTAAGCATGAGGAAGGACCAGAAATGGGACTAGAGAGGAGAAACACCATTTAGAATGCTGTGCTATGTATAAAGCATGTAACTTCCGAGACAGAACATGTGGAGATTGCTGAATGTACCTCTATAGAGCCTGGCTTTTTAAGACAATGAAATAATTTATTTAGCTCTCCAAATACAGGGAGTGAAATTACTAGGTCTTTTCCACCTTATGTTTGAGTAACATGTAGGAAAAGTATTGTCTTAATTTTATGTCTATGAGTCTATTTCTATAGCATGTAAAACTTCAGTATTCCTAAGCAATTTGAGAACATTTTTATTTTGAAATGGGTAGGTTCTAAGACTTTTAATAAGTCTAAGGAAGTAATCCACTTCAGCTATAACCTCAGTATGGAAGATTCTCAAATCTGGAGTTTATTTCTGTATCTGTGTATGATCTCTTGTCCTGTAGTTTTAGCTCTCTCAGACTATTATGTCTTAACATTGCATATTGCTTTATAATTTACAAGTACTTTATCTCACTTAATCTTCACACTAATCTTGGGAGAGAAGAAATTATTCTCCTTTTATAGATGAGGAAACAGGTTCAGAGAGTTTGTGATTTTTTAAAAAAAGACTATTTGAATCCAGGTGTTTCTTTTTCCTTTCTTACTTTTTTTTGGGGGGTGGCTAATTTGTTGAATTTATATCCAGTGAAAACACAATACAAAGAAGAAAGAAAAATAAATGATCTTTCCTTTAGCTCATCTGTATGCAGCCGATGTGAACATGTTGATATACTTGTTTTTAGTCTTTTTCTATGCCTAATTTTTTTTTTTAATGTTTATTTATTTTTGAGAGACAGAGAGCAAGAGCGAGCAGGGAGGGTCAGAGAGAGAGGGAGACACAGAATCCGAAGCGGGCTCCAGGATCTGGGCTGTCAGCACAGAGCCAGTGCGGGGCTTGGACTTACGGACCGCAGGATCATGACCTGAGCTGAAGTTGGACGCTTAACTGACTGAGCCACCTAGGCACCCCTCTATGCCTAATTTTTTACACAGTTAAAATCATACTATAGATCCAGTTTTGTTGTGTTTTTGTTTTTTTGCTTTTTTTGGATACTGACCATTTTTTTCCACTTGAACTCTGATTTTTCTTTTTCTTTTTTTTAAAGTTTATTTTGAGAGAAAGTGCAAGTGGGGGAGGGTAGAGAGCTGGGAGAGAGAATCCCAATCAGGCTCCACACTCGCAGCATGGAGCCAATCTCAGGGCTCAAACTCACAAACTGTGAGATTATGATCTGAACCTAAACCAAGAATGGGACACTTAACTGACAGCCACCCAAGTGCCCTGAACTCTGATTTTTCTGATGGAGTTCAATATTCTTTTCTGTACCCTACTACTAACTCTTTATAACCTACTCCTGCATCTAACATATCCTGAATCTGAACTCCTCTTCCTCTAAATCAGCTTCTTTTCCTTATTATCCATTGTCTGTATCATCCAGCTTTGAAATATCAGAACCATGTCCGATCCCATGCCATTTTTGCCTGCCACATTAAAATGTCTTCTGGGACTTTTCAATTCTTGTCCCCTTTTCTCATCCCTTACTTTCCTTTTCCCCAGCTACAGTTCAAATACTTAATTATTCCATGTTTGGATTATTGCATAGCCTAAAGAATTTCCACCTTGTCCAGTTTATTTTATATGGGGTTGGAGGAGGGGGGCTTCAGGTTAATATTCCTAAGGCAATGCTATGATTGTGCCATTCACTCTCTCCGCTTCATTGCCCTGATGACCGAATTCAAACAAGTTAGCCTTGTTGTCTAGGTCCTCCATTATCTCCTTGTACAGTCTTAAGCTCTGGCCAAAGATGACCTGTGTCTTGTTCCCCAAATTTTGGTGCTTTTTCATCCCTGTGACTATTTCTCAGTACCCTTCAAGCCCCAACTCAAATACTGCTTCCTTTCTAAATGCCTTTCCTTGTTTGTTCCCTTTCATTCATTCCCAGCCCAAAGTACTGAACTTTTATCCTAAGAGCATTCTTAGGGCACTTATCACGGGATATTTCTTCTTATAAGGTAGAAATAATTATGACGAGTCTTAGAATTATTATTAGTTTCTCCAGCCAAATTATAAACCCATTGAAGACTAACACTCTTGTGTGTCTTTGAAAGCTCACAGCACAACATTGGAGATTTTATGATCCAGCAAAATGTGGGGAAAAAATTAGGGGACCAGTATATAATGGACAACTTACAACCTTCACTTTCACCATTGTTTCATAAAAGAAAGAGCTTTTGAAGATGAAAAAATTATATACAATCTCAGAATAGAGTCCTTTAAAAAATCACTCATTATGTTCTTATTTTTCTTGTTTCACCTGAAGTGAGTGAAAACTTTGTCCCAGACTTTGTTGGGAGTCTAATCTGGTAAAGAACTCCATGCCAGGTTCTAGGGTAGCGTTTTTCTTTCTTTAAAAAAAAAATTTTTTTTTAATATTTGTTTATTTTTTGAGAGAGAGCGAGAGAGAGAGAGAGAGCGCGTGGGGGGCGGGCAGAGAGACACACACACACACAGAATCTGAAGCTGAGCTGTCAGCACAGAGCCGCGACACCAGCCTTGAACTCACAAACTGCAAGATCATGACCTGAGCCTCAGCCGCTTAACCCACTGAATCACCCAGGCACCCCTAGGGTAGTGTTTTTCAAATGTAAGTCTTGTGCATGACTCATAATTATGGACTTGGAAATTTATTTGGGATCAAGACCAACATTGAGAAGAAAAAGAAGGAGGAGGAGGAAAAAAAGAAAAGATTATAAGATATCAATACTTCACGTGATATTGCTTCAAGAAGCTTTTAATTTCGGTTGTGTATGTTTGCCGTAGGTTGCAGTGTAAAATTTATTTCTTACTATGGGTCACAGTCAGATGAAATATATACTTTTAGTGGCTGATCCTGATCTTTGAGAGACTAGGTGAGAAGGTTGACATCCATATGAAAAGTTGGATGAACATCAGAAGTGGTTGTAATGAACTGTGTGCTCTGTTTTCCAAAAGTTTTTAGGATCTGAATATAATGATTGGAATATAGTTAGTATCAATAGCAGTAAAATATGTCTATAGTTCTAGAATCAGTGTAATTCAGGCAAACTCAGTATGTAGAAATATGGTTTTATAAAACTGTTAGGCTAGGGTATATTTTTTACTTTGCAGAAGGATTCACCATGTTGTGTTTTTTTAGCTTTCCTAATGAAGTTGTTTGTGTTTTGACTGGTTCTCCACTCAGTAGATATTTGAAATCTATCCAGTCTTTGGTGGCGGGGTGTGGCTAGGCGGCTCAGTCAGTTGAGTGTCTGACTCTTGATTTTAGCTCAGGTCATGATCCCAGGGTTGTGGGATTGAGCCCCATGTCAGGCTCTGCAGGGAGTGAGCGTGGAGCCTGCCTTAAGATTCTCTCTCCTTCTCTGTCTCTCTCTCTGTCTCTCTCTCTCTCTCTCGTCCTCTTTCTCTGCCCCTCTCCCCAGCTCACTTCTCTCTCTCTCTCTCTCTCTCTCTCTCTCTCTCTCTAAAGAAAAAAAAATGTATATTCGGTCTTTAAGGCATGGCTCAAATAAATTTTTTTCCTAGAAGCTCGGCCTAATATTCTAGTCTTGCACTTAAACCATTGTACTGATGCTCCTAAAGTAGAGGAAGTGAGCACTACACCTGAGGGATCTGGGAGTATAGCCAATCATTGATAGATAACTAAATCTAAGGTGATATTTGATGAGGAGCAGGTTGTTTTGCATAGTCTTAAATATCTCCCCATATATTGCTCTTTAATTTCAAAGGGGGAAAAATAGTAACTCTATACTGTGGTGAAATCAGACACTACCTTAAGCATGTGATCAAAATGAATAGCACTAGTGGACATCGTGTGCCTCTGAATATAATGTCCTGAGAACAAATAATTTATGTAGTTCTCCATCCACGAATGGATAACCTGAATCTAATTTTGAGTGAACTCTGAATTGGGAAGCATCCTATTTTTTTTAAATGGTGGAAAGACTGGTTTTGTGGTTTTTTTGTTTGTTTTTTTAATTATACAAAGAAAGGCTGTGGAATGTTCAGATTAAAGGAGAGTGGAGAGACATGACAGCTATTGCAATATGTGATCCTAGACTGGATCTTACAGTAGAAGGGAAAATGCTATAAAGGGTATCATTGGATCATTTGGCAAAATTGGACTATGGATGGTAGATAAGATAAAATTGGACTGCAGATGGCAGATTAGATAAAAACCTTTACTGCAGGTTTTCACTATCCTAAGGTTATGGAAGGGAGTATTTTTTTTTCCTTAGGAAACACAGAAGTTTTTAAGGATAAAGAGCCATGGTATATGTAAGTTATTCTCAAATGGTTCAGAAAAAGTTATGTAATATGTATGTGTGTTTTTTATATGTATATCTGTATTTGTAATGCATGTGCATAATCACGTATATGTATATGCAAGGAGGGAGGAGGCTCATGTGCAAATAAAGATGAGTAAAATGTTAACAATAGGTGAAATTGGTAAAAGCTGTATGGCTATTTTTTGTGTTATTCTTGTTCTTACAACTTTTCTGTAAGTTTGAAATTACTAAAAAATCATATGAACTTTGCATTAAATTCCATAATACAGCATTTTAAAAGTATAGAAATGTCTCCTCTCTCTGAAAATTCCAGGCAAACTCATGGGATAAAACTGTGGCTATAAGAATATGTTCCATGTATATCATGTGGTTTCCTTTTATCCCTAGGTCTCAGTTTGAGAAACATGCCTTTGGGCCTGAGGCAGCTGTGGTTCAAATTTAGCCGACAGACATGTTTTGTTTGGCACTTTTGAGTGTTTTAAAAATTGGGAAATTTCACATAAAAATCTGGGTCTCTGGTTTCTCTTGAAAAAATGGAATGATCTTGCCCCTGTGGGCTTGCATTCCACATGATCTATATATGCACGAAGTGGTATGTCAGATAAGCAGCCTCAGTCCTTACCTTACACCTAGCTTGTTTCAGGTATTTACTTTATTGCCTGACCTCTGTAGGCATGTATTTGCAACATTACTCTAGCCCAAGAGGTGGTGGGGGTGTCGGTCTTCATGCTCATAACATTTTGAGAATTTAGTTGTTGAACTTAATTATATATAACTTTAGGGGCACCTGGGTTGGTTGAGTGTCTGACTTCAGTTCAGGTCATGATTTCATAGCTTGTGGGTTCGAGCCCCATGTTGGGCTCTGTGCTGACAGCTTGGAGCCTGCAGCCTACTTCAGATTCTGTGCCTGCCTCCCTCTCTCCCTCTCCCTCTCCCTCTCCCTCTCCCTCTCCCTCTCCCTCTCCCTCTCCCTCTCCCTCTCCCTCTCCCTCTCCCTCTCCCTCTCCCTCCCTCCCTCTCCCTCTCCCTCCTCCTCCCTCTCTCTCTCTCTCTCTCTCTCTCTCTCTCTCTCTGTCTCTGTCTCTCTTTGCCCTTCCCCCACTCGCGCACGCTCTCTCACTCTCTCAAAAATGAATAAACATTAAAAAAAATTTTTTATATATAACTTTATATACATACTATAAACAAAGTCATTCTCCTACATAACCATTCTACAGCTAAGAAAAGTAGGAAATTAATATTGATACATTACTACTATCTAATCCTCAGACCCATTCAAATTTTGCTAATTGTCTTAATAATGTCTTTTATAGCAAAAAGATCCAGTTCAGAATCAAATATTGCATTTAGTTGTCATGTCTCTTTAGTCTTCTAGTTGTCTAGTCTTTTCTTGGGTTTTATGATCTTGATACTTTATAAGATTACAGGCCCGTTGTTTTGTAGAATGTTCCTTAATTTGACGTTTCCTCCTGATTCAATTCAAGTCCTGTATCCTTGGCACAAATGCCACAAAGGTGAAAAACTGTATTTTGTTTCATTGCATCCTGTCACGTGGTGCATATCTTTGAAATGTACTATTACTGATGGCCACTTTGATCATTTGATTAAGGTGTTGTCTCTACCTGGCTTCTGCACTGTAAAAGTACTTAAATTTTTTTTTGTTGTTATTAGTAAGTATTTTGTAGGAGGTGCTTTGAAACTTTGTAAATATTCTGTTCCTCATTGGACTTTCAGTTTATTGGTTTATTTATCTCTGTATGGACTCAGGTATCCTATTTTTTTCAATGGGTTCTAATCCATTATTTATTTTGATGCTCACATTGGCCCCATTTTGGCTAGTGGATGCCCATTCATGCTAGCTTCCGCATTCTTTTGATATGTTCCCATCATTCTTTTGAGGACTTTCTTGCTTTTTGACATAATGAGATGATGTGGACATAAAATTCAACCCATAACAACATGCATATCTATTTTATATAATTTTAAATAGGGTTCAGATGAGAGTTTGAATTGAGTCTTTAGTTAGCTAACATTTTTTATGTTTTTTAGTAATTTGTAACTGCATAGTGTTTTATCTTACACCTAAAAATTGTGTCAAACCATGGACTAGGTCATTAATGTAAATTAATTTGAAAATATTTGTTAGTGGGAAGTCAGGATTATATTCATTACTATTCTCTAGTATTACTATTACTGTGTTTCAACAGTCGGCAATTATCTTGGAGCAAACTACTGTTAGGTGCTGTGTATGTTAGGGGGGTTGGGTGAAAGAAAATATATTTAAGCAGCAAAATCAACCATGTTTTTTTCCTTTACAAAATTGTGATCAGTCTTTCCTTCTCAGCAGGTATAAATATAAGCTTTAATGCATTGTATTCATTATTTGGACATCTGATCTCCTTAAGCTGTGTGTCTAGAGCATAATTTAACTTATTCTTGATGACTGATGGTGGTTATTATGAGCGTCAGTCATGGTTCTTTGCTGTAACACAGCGGTGCCTTCAAGAGCTTTTGTGTAGCACTGTTTGTTCCATATCCTAAATGACTCTACATAATTATAACTGTCTTCTTTGCTGTTGCTTATCAGCTAGCATCAGTGTGCTTTATTGTATTATTATGAAATCTCACCCATAATATTTGAGTTTGTGACTCTTCTTTCATTATTGGACCTTAAATTTGACAGTAATTTCTTAATATCAGATATCCAGTCACATATCCTGCTTGTCTCAGAAGTGTCATTTTACAGTGGTTTTTTTAAATCAGGATTTAAACAAGATCCATATATTGCATTTGGTTGCTGTGTTTCTTAAGTCTTTTAATATGTATTTCCCTTTCCTTTTTCTTTTTCCTTTGCAATTTGTTAAACTAGACCTTTTGTTCTGTAGAGTTTAATATAAGTGCTGATTGTATATCGTTTGATGTTTTTTAAGCATGTTTCTTTGTGTTCTGTATATTTAAATTGAAAGTTATGGATTTTTACATATTTTATGTGTTTCAGCATGTTGCCATTAATCTTTTTTTATGCTCAGATTTTCCCATGATTGACCTGTAGAAGCATCTTTAGATCGACTCCTGAGTCCTAATTCTAGTGGTCTTTGCTGGTTTCCTTGCTTTCTGATGTGACCGTGTTCAAACTTTCTTTTACACTTCTTGCTCCAATTTCTGCAGTCAGCTATTTCTCTAAACATCATTCCTTTGGACACGAAATGGTACTCTAGGCTCTGGAGGTGCTCATTGTTACCGGATTGGTTACTGTTTCCAGTCTAGCCTTTCTTTTGATTCCCAATTTTAAATTTGCTGTGGTCTAGGAAGCCAGATAACAAAGCTGGTTTGACTTATGTGTAAGGATTGTTTTGAATCTTAAAAAAAGAGGAATCTAAAGATCAAGGCCTATGCCTATTGAAATTGCATGGTATAGCACCTACAGGGATAAGATCATACTTAATAAATATTGCTAATGTTGGTGTTATTTGAATAACAGGATACCACATGTTTTTCAGAGGAAAATAATAGACTTCTGAATGAGGACCTTAATAAAATGCATGAGGTTTTTAGTTCACAAACTTGATTTTATATATATAGGTATATTTAAAACATAGGGTTCAGATAAGTATACATATATGTAAAAAAATTTTTTTAATGTTTGTTTTTGAGAGAGAGAGAGAGAGAGGGAGAGAGAGAAAAATGAATGAGTGGGGGAGGGGCAGACAGAGAGGTAGACACAGAATCTGAAGCAGGCTCCTGGCTCTCAGCTGTCAGCACAGAGCCCTGTGCAGGGCTCAAACACATGAACCACAAGATCATGACCTGAGCCGAAGTCGGCCGCTTAATCGACTGAGCCACCCAGGTGCCCCTGTATATATATGTTTTGAATTGTAGACTGTTTATACTTCCAGTATTTTCTTTTGTTAATATTATCTTTTTTTTTTTTCTAAGATAAATCTCTGGCTCAGTGAGATATTAGTGTACTATGGAGTCAAATTATGCTGTATTATTTTTGTCATATTCCATGAGAATGCACTTCTTTTTCCTTTTTAATTTTTTTCCAGAGAATGTATTTTTTCTGACTTTCCAAAATTGATGACTTCCTAAAGTTGAGATGACTTCCCTTTTTAAAACAAAACTGTTTAGTGTTGATATCTTACGTTTTTCCTTAAACCATCTTCTACTCTTGCATGCTGGTCTCGATATCACTACCTTTTGCTGATCTTTAAGTGATAGTGGAATGCTGATGTGTAAGTGACATATTAGAGCAAATGACAAAATTTGTTTGCAGTTTTCTTTGAGCCATTTGTTCCAGAAAAGTGTCATAACTGAATCCTGTTGGTGAGTGAGTAGGTTTTGTTTTTTTTGTTTTTTTTTAACTTTGAAGGATATCCTGTTTTCAGTTTAGTTGAGGCATAGCCTTTGATTTTCTTTGACTGCTTTGAGTACCTCTTGGCATTCATTTTATTTCTTCAGTCTCTCCAGTTATAATTAGTGTGGATATGTTTTTGACATAAACAACCATTTCTGAAATTTTAGGATCTAGTTTGTGGATTATTTGCAATAAAGTACTGGGGAACAAAGTTTAGAGTAAAGCAAGATGATTGGGAAAGTAATTAATATTTGACTTCCTGAAATTTTTGTGAATAAGATTCAATGATTATATGCATGCTGAAACACACACTGTGAAACTCTTCATTTTGGTTCACTAGTGCATACTATAATGGCTCAGTATGTGGGTTTGTGTCTCATGTAGACTACTTTTTTATTTTATTTTATTTTTTGTTTTCTGGTCGTAAACACATTCATTAAGTAAATAGAATTTGATTAGCTTCTTTGGATCACACTCTGGGCTAAGTGCATTGGAAAATTGGTGAATGAGACACTTGAAATCCCTGCTCTCATGAAGCTTTTAATTCTGTTGGGGATTCAGGCCATATTTATTCAGGAAATATTTATTGAATGCTTGGTATGTGCTCAGCACTCTTCCAGATATAAACAGAGCCCTATGGAGCTTATAATGTAGGCTTTTAAAATACAAAGTAGTAAGAATTGTGATGATGAAGTATAGGAAGCTTTGGAAACATGGAGGGCTCCTTTAAGCCTCCACCATCCAGCCTTTTTATTGTTTTGTTTTGTTTTGTTTCGTTTTGTTTTGTTTTGTGTTTAGAAACATGTCTTTGTTTAGGGTGTAAGCAGAAAAATAGAGGTCAGGACATAGTAGCACTCCAGCTCTTGGAAATCACTTAAAGGAATGATATTTACTTTTTTTTTTTTTCTTTTGTCCTCCTCCCATATACCTGAGGAAATGACAGGCTGCCTACCAATAGAGACCACTTTGGTTGCAATTTTCAACCTATGCCACCGTTATCAACTGTGTTCTCCTGGTATCATCCTAATTTAAAGCAGTGAATTCTGTGACTTATATCCTCTCTTTGTCACCTGTGTAAGTAGTTTTCTAAGATACTTGCCTTTTCTGTCTTCTTAAAAAAATTTTTAAAACATTTAAAACATTTATTTATAGAGAGAAAGCGCAAGTGGGGGAGGTGCAGAGAGAGAGAGAGAATCTTAAGCAGGCTCCGTGCTGACAGTGCCCTCACAGGGCTCAGACCCATGAACCTCAAGATGATAACCTGAGTCAAAGTCGGTCGTTTAACCGACTGAGACACCCAGGCGCCCTGTGTTTTTCTATGTCTTTGTTGGAGTATGAGTCCTGTGATTGTTAGTTCTAAGTCTACAGTCTTCAGTATACTTCCTTTAGGAAACAGTCATTGATGCTATACTCTATAGACTACATTTCAAGATATTTGGTTCAGTTGAATAACTTTTTCAAAGAGGGTAGCAAGGCAAAGACACTAACATTTATTCAGCTGTGATTTAGGAACTATGTCAGACACTTTACATAAATTAATAACTTTCTAAAGGACACAAACATCTTAATTTAAACTTTAAAAAATACCCTCAAAAAATAAACCTTAAGTGTGACTTTTAAGTAAATCGAACAAAACTGAACCTGTTATTGCAACCTTTACATGGGGATGATGATTATAGTAATATTTGTGAAAGCTTTTTGGTGACTGAAAGCTCCCAAAATGAAAATCTAATAGATCAGCAAATATTTATTCAGCAACTGCTACACACCAGGAATTGTTTTCATACTGGGAATATGTCAGTGAACAAAAGAAACAAAAACCCCTGTTGTATTGAAGCTTATATTATAGTGAAGGGAGATAGACGATAAACAATTTTCATTAAATTATTTACAGTAGGACGTCAATGATCCTGTATAAACATTGATGTCTGCATTGTCAATTATAAACATACTATCCTTTTTTCATAGAATAGATAATGATAGAACCTGTGTGGGGTTTGGTTGTGTCAGATAAGCTTAGAGAAAAGTAATCGTGGGGATACAAATCAGGTAAAACATTGACAACTGTACTGAGGCTACTTTGTTATCATACCTCGGCATCTGATCTTATGATAGGGATTTGGAACATACATACTTTTTTATTTTTATTTATTTATTTTACATATATACTTTTTTAGATGTTCATTCTCAGATTCTTAGTCTTTTTGTTTCATCATTCATATTTAAAATTTTATTGTTTACTATAGTATTTTTTAGTATTTGGACATGTATTTCTTTCAGTTACAACATTTTTTCTTGTGGAAGAATTTTGATTGTATTTCTTTAAAATCTTATATGTAGTTTTTTACCAGGTTAATTACTATAGGTTTGTCTGTTTGTCAGCCTAGATTCAGGACTCCTATGTATTTACTCAGAATTCCCAGGATGCAGCAGAGCTCTCCAGACAGCTGTTTGTGGGTGGTGGTGATGGTGGAGGCAAACAGTGGGTTGTGTGATCAGGATGAGGTCACCTCTTTCACCTTCTGGCCCTCTTTCTTTCCGGACTTTAACACCTACTTTGGTACTTAGAGCAGTTTGGGCTGTTTGCTGTGCTCTGAACAGTTGTTTGGTAGTAGCACCTATAAGATGATATTAGATGTTTTTTGGACAGAACTCACAGGGATATGACTCTGTCATGACAACAACAAAGAAGTCATTTCGGTAGTTTGAAAACCACTGATGTGGTTTTAAATGTTCTGATCCACTTTAGGCAATTGTTTTGATGTCTACAAATGAATGTTTTAGCTTTTGATCTTTTCATACTCTGATTTACCCTGCATATGGCCACCAGATTATTCTTTCAGTATGTCAACATTTTGTTATTACCCAGCTTAAAAACTTTTTATCATTTCCAATTTCTATGAGATAAACTTTTAGCTGGGTCTCCAACCTTCCCTGCCACCTGGCTCCAACTTAACTTTTCATCTTCAACCCTTACTCTACTACCTTTTTGGGGGGAATCTTCTGTGGATACTTTCAATATCCCTTTTTTTGCCATAAGATATTGACAGACTTAACCATACACCTTAGGAAAATGAGGGAATTTGAAAACCAACAGATAACAAAAAGATACATTCCTATGAGTTGTATGAGAAAATGTCTTTAGAGCAAGGTGTTGAGAATTGTCTTCTTACCCTGCTTATTAATCTCTTCCTACCTCTTATCACTGACATTTTGTGTAATCCTAGATAAGCCAGTCTGTTATTTTGTCAAAGTATTGTACTTCTTCAAAACTAAGCCTACTCTGTTCCTTTGGTAATTTGGCATTTTTGTTATCAAATAAAATACATTTTTTAAAGCAATCTCTACACCGATTGTGGAACTTGAACTCACAACCCAGAGGTCAAGAGGCACATGCTCTACCACCTGAGCCAGCCAGGCGACTCTAAGATACATTCTTGATAGCAGATTCTCAGTTATTTGTTTTGAAACATTACAGAACACCTCATTATCATATCTTGATTTTAATGAAAAAGAATAAAGGGTAGTTTTGAGATTTCATTTTTTAAAAATCAGCTTTATTGAATTATGCTTTACCTGCAATAAACTGTGCTAATTTTAAGTGCACAGTAATTATGCCTTGAAAAATTTGTATAGTTGTGTATCCATTGTAACAGTCAAGATATAGAACATTGCTGGGGCACTTGGGTGGTTCAGTTGGTCAAGCACCCAACTCTTGAATGTGGCTCAGGTCATGATCCCACGGTTTGTGGAATCGAGCCCCACATTGGCCTCTTCCCTGACAGTGTGGAGCCTGCTTGGCACTCTCCCCCCGCTCCTGTCCTGCATTTGCATGCACCGTGTCTCTTAGAAAGAAACATTTTTTGGGGGCGCCTGGGTGGCTCAGTTGGTTAAGCGTCCGACTTCGGCTCAGGTCATGATCTTGCGGTTTGTGAGTTCAAGCCCCGTGTCAGGCTCTGTGCTGACAGCTCAGAGCCTGGAGCCTGCTTTGGGTTCTGTCTCTCTCCATCTCTCAGCCCCTCCCCTGCTCATGCTCTGTGTCTCTCTGTCTCTCAATAATAAATAAACGTTTAAAAAAAATTTTTTTAAAGAAATATTTTTTTAAAAAGATACAGAACATTTCCATTACCCCAGAACGTTTTCTCATATTTCTTTGCAGTGGTGCCTTCTACCTCCAGTTACTGGCAACCACTGATCTACTTTCTATTGCTATATTTAATTTTTTTTAGAATTTCATATAGCTGTGACCTTACAGTCTGGTCTTTTGTGCTTTTCACCTAGCATAATGCTTTTGAGATTCATCCATGTTGTGTGTTTAGTAGTTTGTTCCTTTTTATTGCTGAGTAACACTTTATTATATGAATATACCACCAATTAGTTTCTCCATTCACCAGATGATGGACATTTCAGTTGTTACAGTTTTGGGCTATTGTGAATAAAGTTGGTATGAACATTTGAATATGTGTGTCCCCATAGCCCCTGCAACCACTAATCTACTTTCCACCTCTATGGATTTGTATGTATGGTGTTCATTTTTTTAAAGTTTATTTATTATTATTTTTTAATGTTTATTCTTGAGAGAGAGAGACAGAACACGTGCAAGGGAGGGGCAGAGAGGGAGAGAGATACAGAATCCAAAGCAGGTCCAGGCTCTGAGTTGTCAACACAGAGCCCCATGTGGGGGCTCAAACTCGTGATCATGACCTGAGCTGAAGTCGGATGCCCAACGAGCTGAGCCACCCAGGCACCCCAAGTTATTTATTTATTTTTAAGATTGAGAAACAGTGAGCAGGGGAGGGGCAGAGAGAGAGGGGGATAGAGGATATGAAGCGGGCTCTGTGCTGACAGCAGAGAGCCTGATGCAGGACTCAAACTCACAAACTGTGAGACCATGACCTTGTTCCTAAAGCAGACGCTTAACCAGCTAAGCCACCCAGGTGCACCATATGGTGCTCATTTTTTAAAAATTGGATGGTCTCTGCGGATATTTTCTTCCGGATTGTGGCTAAACTTTTCATTTACTTAACAGTGTCTTTTGAAGAGTGAACGGTTATTTTGATAAAATCCAGCTTAGCAATTTATTTTGATGTTCATTTCATTGTTTTTTTTCTTTTATAGTATGTATTTTTTGTCTTATTTCAGAATTTTGGTTAATCCGAGATCACAAAGATTCTAAAAGAAAACTGATTCCTCTACTCAGAACACTTCTGACACTAGATGTATGGGTTTTCCACACCAGGAAATTCTGACACTACCTAGAGTTAGTGCAGATCCTACAGGTTAAGGCTTCAGTCCCACAAGATTACCTCCCACTTCAGATGCCAGTTACAAGTTTGGGCCTCAAGTACTTCTTTTTAAAGTTTATTTATTTATTTTGAGAGAGAGAGAGAGAGAGAGCGAGTGAGCATGCATGCATAAGTGGGAAGAGTGGCAGAGAGAGAGGGAGAGAGAATGCCAGGCAGGTTCCTCACTCCATGCTGAGCCCAATACAGAGCTTGATCTCAGGACCATGAGCTCATGACCTGAGCCAAAATCAAAAGTTGGACGCTTAACTGACTGAGCCATCAGGCACCCCGGGTCTCAAATACTTCTGACTGACCAGTTATAAATGGGTAATTCCTGTGGCCCCCTCCTTGGGTTTGACAGTTTGCTAGATTGGCCCACAGAACTCAGGAAAACACCTTATTTACTATTATTGGTTTATTACACAGCTACACCTCAGAAATATTCAAATGGAAGAGATGTATCAGATAAGGCATGTGGGAAGAGGGGTGGAGCTTCCTTGCCCTCTGAGGGTGTCACCCTCCCAGCAATTTGATGTGTTCATCAACTGGAAGCTCTCTGAATTCCCTCATTTAGAGTTCTTAAGGAGATTTATTATATAGGCACAGCTGATTAAATCATTGACCGTAGGTGACTGAACTCAATCTCCAGTCCTTCTCCCCTCTCCAGAGGTTTAGGGGGAGGGGCTGCAAGTTCCAACTCTCTGATTACCTGGTTGATTCCTCTGGTAACCGGCCCCCATTCTCTAAAAGTTACCTCGTTAGCATAAACTCAGTTCCTCTCACCCCTATTACTCAGAAAATCCCAAGGGTTTTAGGAGTTCTGTGCCAGGAACTGGAGGCACAAATCAAACAAATACATATTTCTTATTATGTCAGTTTTTCTCCTGTTATTTCCTTCTTAAAGTTTATCATTTAAGCTCTTATTTTTAGGTCTGTGATCCCTTTAGAATTAATTTTTGTGTATAGTATGAGGTAAGATTTGCACATGGATACTCCTTTGTTCCAGCACCGTTTATTGAGAAGATTAGCCTTTGTCCATTTGTGTCACTCTATTTCTGGACTCTCTGTTCTGTTCCATAGATTGCTATGTTTATCATTAAGCAAATACCACACTGTCTTGGTTAATATAACTATATGGTAAATATTTCAATAAAATTCTTTTTTACATTTGAAAAATAACGTAGAGGAAATTGAAACTTTGTAGACTGACAGAAAAGGATATATTTCAATGATTGTTGTTAACATTTTATATTTATATTTTAGAGTTTACTTTTTAAAATTTCAAGAATATGAAGAGTAGGCATTAGTATCTTTATTTTACAAACGAGGAAGCTATAAGATTTAAGAGGGCTAGTTTGAGATCATATAATTAGTACGGTGAAACAAGTGTTACGCCTTCAGAAATCCAGTATGCTTTCCAGTACACCATACTGTTTTCACTTGCTTATGTTCTTTTATGTTGAATATTGGAGAATGAGTATTTTATGAAAAATTCAATCAATAAATTTTTAAAATGAAAGTATAGAGCTATAAAAGAACATTTAATACATTTTCTTGGTCACAAGATACATTAAGAAGTCAAAATTGGGCTTTATTTTTTTTCAGTGCTATGTTTTACAACTGGAATATTTATTTTTTCATTTTAAATTTAGAAACACAGGAAAGAAGCAACAGGATTTGTTAAATGAAAGCTGAAAGATTCCTTTTAAGAGAACTCTTCCGGGGGTGCCTGGGTGGCTCAGTCGGTTAAGAGTCTGACTTCGGCTCAGGTCACGATCTCCATGGTTCGTGAGTTCAAGACCCGCGTGGGGCTCTGCGCTGACAGCTCAGAGCCTGGAGCCTGCTTCGGATTCTGTGTCTCCCTCTCTCTCTGCCCCTCCCCTGCTCGTGCTTTGTTTCTGTCTCTGTCTCTCTCTCTCTCTCAAAAATAAATAAACATTAAAAAAAATTTTTTTTAAAGAACTGTTCCTATTACAGAATGAATAAGTCACAGGGATGAAAGGTACAGCATAGAGGATATAGTCCTAAATAAGTCCTATAAGTAAATGAATAAATGGGGGGGGGGTGATGGTGAAGAACTGTTTTAAGATTTGAGATATTCTTCCCAAAATGAGAACAAGAATAATAAAACTTAAATTTTAGACTGTTTGTGTGTGAGTTGTTTATATTTTCTTCTGTTGCCAAACCTTACTCCTTAAGTCCCTCCCCACTCATACCCCTACAACCTCAGGTCTTAGGTAGGAGGTTCTTGAAGGAGTGCTGGTGAAAGATGGTGACAACTGGGGTTTGGGTGGTAGTGGTGAAAGAAGTGGTAGCATTTGGAATATATTTTCAAGAGCCTATGGGTGTGCTGGTGGGTGGATGGTAAGGGATGAAGAGAAGGAATGAGTCATGGATAACTAACTCCTAGTTTGTTAGCCTGGTCTATTTGGTGGTGCTGTTTACTTGGTGTGGGAAGGACTTAGATGAACTGAAGGAACTATACAATGGAGGAAGGGAAATCAGAAGCTATTACAGCCCTTTTCCAGGTTGGTTTTGTTTTTTTTTTTTTTTTAATTTAAAGTTTTTTATAGAAAGTAATATCACATATCAGCCTGGAAAGGTAGAGGCAATATGAGATTACTTACGATCCTACCTTCCTAACAAGCATTTTAAGGGTTTTGGTGTCTGTGTTTACCATGTTGTATAGGAGTTGGCAAAATTTCTCTAAAGGCAACTACTTAATTCTGTTGTAGCATGAAAGCATCCATGGACAGTCTAACAAATGGGTGTGTTTGTGTTTTGATAAAACTTCATGGACAATGAAACTTGAATTTCATTTAATTTTCACATACTGCAAAATATTCTGTTGTTGATTTTTTACCCCCAAACCTTAAAAATGTAAAGGGGTGCCTAGGTCGCTCAGCTGGTTAAGTGTCTGGTTTCAGCCCAGGTCATGATCTCACGGTTCATGAGTTTGAGCCCCACATCAGGCTCTGTGTTGACAGCTCAGAGCCTGGAGCCTGCTTCAGATTTTGTGTGTGTCTCTCTCTGCCCCTGTCCCACTTACGCTCCGTCTCTCTCTCTCAAAAATAAAAATGAACATTAAAAAAAAAATTAAAATTAAAAACAACAACAACAAAACAATTCTTAGTGCACAGGCCCTACAAAAATAGATGAGATTTGGCTGTCCACCCATCATCTGCCAACCCCCAAACTTACTATGCATTTGTTTCTACTTGATACGTGTATACATATGCACAATTTAAGTTTATTAAAAACTAAAATGATTACATTTGTCAAATCTGAATAAACCCTGATAAAGAGTTTACGAAGTGGCTTTATATTCATTATTTCTTAACAGTAACTGTGTACGTAATTGAGGACAGATATACATTAACATTAGGATTTGCTCTTCCATTTCTCTGTACACATTAGCTTTGTTCTTTGAAATAAGCCTTTTCCAGAGTCAGGAGTCATCCCAGTAGTTCTGGAACAACCTTCTCAGTTTCCTTTTCTTGGCACTAGCTTGAAAAAAATCCAAAGAAAGGATTTTGGTCCTGCTTACATCCAACTTTTTAAAAAATGTTTGCTTATTTTTGAGTGAGAGCTGAGGAGGGGCAGAGAGAGAGATGGAGAGAGAATCCCAAGCAGGCTCCTCATGGTCAGCTCAGAGACTGATGCAGGGCTCGATCTCACAACCTGGGAGATCATGACCTGAGCTGAAATCAAGGCCTGGACGCTTAACCGACTGAGCCATCTAGGCACCCCTACATCCAGTTTTCAAGCCCACAACTAATCATTGTGTATGGAAAGGTCAAGGTCATCAAGTAGGAAGATAACAGTCTTCAGTTGAGACCGATGTTTAGAATAATATGAGGGGGATTGAGTAGTTTCTCGAATGAAGGGAAAGGGTAGAACACATGGCCACTTGGGGGAGTTACGAGTTGGACAAGCAATACCACATCAAGTCTGTTTACAATCATTGTTTAATTTATGGATTTAATTTTATATTCTTTTTATTTACCTATTTGTATCACCTTCACTTCTCTTTTCTTCACTCTAATTTTCATTGCCCCTTGCTTGCTTTATCATCATCTCAAATTGAATTTTAAAAGTCCCTACTTTTGAGCGTCTCCTCCTCAAGAGTCTAGATCTTATACCTCAGTGGAAGTTACTCTCTTCTTCTAAAAAGTCTGTGCTCTTTGCATTGTTTCCTGACCACTTCCAGTCCCTCAAACACTAATGTGCTTTTATGGCAAAGATCTTGGTCCTCTCCTGTCACTTTTATAACATGAAAGCCTGCATGAGAAATACGGGAAGGTCATTTCAAAACTGTGCATATTAAAATGAGTGTGTGTTGCTAGAATAATTGGCTTCCACTAGAATTCAAAAGCCTAGAAAGCAGTTGCTGTTGTCTCAGAGTTTTCAGAATAATTGATTCCACTATCATTGTTTTTAGTTTTCTCTAGTCCTTATCTGGAGACCTTGAGATTCTTGGTACATGTATAGAAAGCATTCAGGATTTTGCTAATCTAGAGAAGTAATAGGTGAAACCAACAATTGCTTTGTAAGCTCTGAGATGGTGGAGGGTATGGCTGGGAAGCTGTGGGAATTGACACGTTTGGCTGGTTGGATTCATTAGCTAAACATTAGTCTTTAGCTACATCACAATATGCTTCATAGTAAATACTACATAATGTGCATGCAATTTACTCTGCTGAAGGAAAAACTTCTAAAAGTTTTGGGGATGAAGAATAAAAGGAGGAAAAGTATTTGGAGTTATATCTGTTGTGTAATTGTTTAGACTGAGTGGAAACATTTCTTAGGAAAGAAATTGGTGTTGCAATTTTATTTCTTAGGGCCAAATCCAATCTAATGCTATCATAAAGACTAAAATGATTTAATTTCTTTTAAGTTCTTTCATCTCTGACTTTTTTTGGGGGGGGGTATTTATTTATTTTGAGCGAGAGAGAGAGAATATGAACGGGAGGGATGGAGGGAGGGAGGGAGAGAGAGAGAGAGAGAGAATGAATGAGAATGAATATATCCCAACCAGGCTGTGTGATGTTAGCACCAAACTCTATTCAGGTCTTGAACCTAGGAACCAGGAGATCATGACCTGAGCTGAAATCAAGTGCTTAACCAACTAAACCACCCAGATGCCCCTCATCTCTGAGATTATTTTCTTTTCTTTTCCCCCTCCCCTCCCCTCCCCTCCCCTCCCCTCCCCTCCCCTCCCCTCCCCTCCCCTTCCCTTCCCTTCCCTTTTTTCGGCAAAGGTGATTGCCATTTTGAGGTTTTTGTTTTTGAGAGAGAGAGTGAGAGCAGGGGAGGGGCAGAGAGAGAGGGAGACAGAAGAACCGAAGCAGACTCCATTCTGACAGCAGCCAGCCTGACCTGGGGCTCAAACTCATAAACTGTGAGATCATGGTCTGTGCTGAAGTTGGATGCTTAACTAATGGAGCCACCCCACGCATCCCACATCTCTGACATTTCTTAAAGGGTCGTCGTTGATATACACTGTTTTTCGTTTTTTCACGCTTGTTGTTTATCTGTTTAAGGGACATTATATGCATTCTTTTTTTTTAATGTTTATTTGAGAAAGAGAAAGGAGCAGACAGAGAGAGAATGAGAATTCCAAGCAGGCTCCACACTGTCAGCTGTTGGCAAAGAAGTGCAGAGCCCGACTTGGAGCTGGATCTCATGAACTGTGAGATAATGACCTCAGCTGAAATCAGTTGGTCGCTTAACCAACTGAGCCACTCAGGGGCCCTTTGCATTCTTTTTTTTTTTTTTTTTTTTTAAGATTTTATTTTTAAGTAATCTGTACACCTACCATGGAGCTTGAACTTACAACTCCTGAGATCAAGGGTTGCATGCTCCACCAGCTGAGCCAGCCAGGCTCCCCTATGCATTCTTCTTTTTAATGTGTTGATCTTTATCATCAAATGGTTTTGGAATGTCCCTGTTACCATTTTCAAGGCAATTTATGTGCTCATTTTAAATAATGTTTATAATATCTTTTTTTAATACTCTACATAAATACACACATAAAGATGGTTATCATAGATTTTTCTAATGTGAATGGTTTATTTAAAACTGCAATATCTTATAGTATCTGGTGAAGAAAATCAAGTCCTTTTAAATACAAAATATAAATATATTTGTATTTTTTCAGTTATTTTTCACTAAAAATTTTTTATTGGATTATTTATATTTTTATTGTTGATTTGTTGAACTTATGTACTGTGAATATAAATCCTTTGTCAGCTATATGTGCCATTAATATTTTCCTCCAGGTTGCAGCTTGCCCAGTTATTTTCTTAATGCTGTCTTTTGATTAATACTAATTCAAAAATTTTTATTAAGTCTAATTTATCTTTTGTTTCCTGTGGCTAGTGCTTTTACTTTTAAGTATACTGTTTCAAATTAATTTCTGTATGTGGTATGAGATAAGGGTTAAAGTTCTTTTTTTTTTTTTTTAACGTTTATTTATTTTTAAGACAGAGACAGAGCATGAATGGGGGAGGGTCAGAGAGAGGGAGACACAGAATCTGAAACAGGCTCCGGGCTCTGAGCTGTCAGCACAGAGCCCGATGCGGGGCTCGAACTCATGGACCGTGAGATCATGACCTGAGCTGAAGTCGGCCGCTTAACCGACTGAGCCACCCAGGCGCCCCTCTTTTTTTTTTTTTTCTTAACAAGCAGCAGTGTTTGTTAAAGACTTTGCTTTACTTCCCAATTAAGTTTTGAATATTACATTATAAAATAATTAGTTCTCCAAGTAGTTACATGGTTGGCTAGCTCATTGGTTATAGAAACTGTGCTTCTGAGGTCAGAATTGCAGGTTCAGGATCCAGCTAACTTAGCCTTGTTTTGTGGCCATCCAGTTAATTTACCCAGTTTTTTCTAACCTGTGTTATCTATTTAGTAGATTTGTATTGTTCTCAAGTAAGAGGGCATAGGATAACTCCATTGTGCTACCAAATAAAACATAGAGCATATGGGACGTGATAATTCACCAATTTAATTTTGTGTGAAAGACAGTACACTGTTACATTTTTTAAAGGATACAGTGTTCATAGTAATATAGGTGCCTAATGTGTCATGCCCAGTTTTTATGACTTCCTAAAATAAGCAGAAATATATTCATTGTAAACATTAGGAAACAATTTTCTGGAGTTTTGTGCAGAGTGGGCAATGTAGCTATGACACCATAAAGCCCATTTGTTAGGTTTTGTGAGTAAATTATGATAATTATAAAAATTTAAGACAGGAAAAATTTAAATGTAGATCTACATAGATTTGTGTTAGTATATAGATATATTACATAGACCTAATCATTGGTTTACATTTTTGAGATACCAGCATTAAACATGAGTTATCTTTTAAGAGGCTGAGTTTGCATTATATTACTCTGGTAGAATTTGTGCCAGCCTTTGGTTAATCATTATCTTGTTGACTATGTTTGGTTCAAGATGATTCATTTTTCAAAGAGCTTTATTGCAACATCATACATTTACTACAGGAAGCCTGGACGGAAATGGAGCATTAGGTCATTGTAGATTTTTTTCCCTCAATCTTTATTGCACCAGTGTTATTAAAGTTAATTATTTTTCAGTAAATGAATTCTCTATGGAACCTAGTATTTCATTAACCAGATTTTATAGGATAGGTTATTCCTTTTTTGTGGCAGACATATGTGTCTTTGAAGACTGTTTAGATATTGGTGATATTTCATACCATACTTTGACTACATTTAGATGGAATATTTTATTTTCATTAAGTCGAGTATTGTAATTGAGAATTTTGGAATTAGATTTGAAATTGAACCTTACTTACAAAATTTGCTAGCTTTGGAAGCTTGGACAAGTTAATTAGTCTTAGTTTTCTCATTAGTAAATTTGGATAAAAATATTTACATTGCATGATCAGGATTAAAAGGGTATATAACAGAGTATTTAGCACTTAATTCAGTGTAGGTTGTTGTAGTGCTGACACTAGCTTATGGTAAACATTTAGGTTAGGGGTGCCAATCATTTAGCTCTCCTCTCTCCAGGTGCTAAGAGATAAGTAAGGGACACAGCATTAAGGCACATACCCCTGTCCCTTTCTAAAATTTAGGCTTTCTGATAATGCTGGTATTTGAGAACATAGCATAGATCTCTGGACTAGTTGGGAGTTGGCTGCTGTCTCTAACAAATCCTAGAATGTGGGACTTGCCTGTGGGGAGAGTTCAGTCTGCTGTGCTTACTGTGCATACATTTACCTGGCAGCTGGCTGGAGGATTACAGGCCTGCTTTACACACCAGGTTATCAGCCTACCTGAAAGCCTGAGGAAGAGCAAGAGTGAGAAAGGGAAAGAAGACTATTTTCTATGCAGTAACTGCGTTCCTTGTTAAAAATTTGGTCCAAAGAAGAATTTGGATTCTTAACCCATCAAATTAGAAGCTCCTACTCCTCTCCTCCCCAAGAAGAAGCATAAGTTTGTGGAGTACAGAGAAACTGGAAAAGTTTTCTGTAACTGGCCCTGTGGGAAAGAGAAGGGAAGTCCCATTTTTTATAGAGATTAGTATAAGAGTGCCTGTCTACTTTAAAAAAAATAAATTTCACTTATTATATACACTGTTCTTGTAGGCTGTAGAATAATTCTAGAAAAGAGCTGTGCAAGAATGTAAAGCAGCCATGCTACAAGAATCTAAGTAAATGTTGGCTTAAGAAAGTAAATTGGGTCTTTGTAACTTATTAATAGAAAAATGATTTATGGTGAAGAAAACCCAAAAGAGATAAACATAGGCAATGAAATAATAAGTCCTCTTTTGCCAGTGTTCTGTTTACAAAGATATATTTAAGACATCTACTTAACAAAATAATGTATTTTTTTAATGAAAATTCCCAGCAGTAAATTAAAAACAGACTTTAGAAAGGATAGTATAGTGTAAATTCAATACAAATTGTAGGTCTTTTCAATAAGTAATTTTAGTATCTAGGAAATATATTTTACCTTAAAAAACAAAGATTTGTAAGTAATAATTTCCTGGCACTTTAGAAGAATCCAGTGAAAATATATCAGAATGGTGAATAAATGTCATTTAAGCCATTAAGTGTATTTTTAGTTATCCAACAACATTACATTTCTGGAAATAATTCAAGATGTGCTTATTCCCGACCCCCCCTCTACCCCTTCTACCCAAGATTTGTAAGATTGAATTAGAGGAATAATATATGTTCTTATAATTTGAATATATGTTATATGTACTTATATTAGGATAGTGGTTAAGAATCTGGGCTCTAGAGAGAGTCACAGTGCCTGAGTATAAATCCTGGCTCTCACAATTACTAGTTTATGTCCTCAGGTTATTTGATGTTCTGTGCCTCATTTGTAAAATGAGGATAAAGCTTATATCTAGTTTATAGGGTTGGTGTGAAGATTAAATTAGGCTATTAGTGACTTCAGTGGAATTATAGAGACCATTTTGCTACAAGGTAGGTGGTGAATGGAAAATGAAAATGTCAAAACAACAACTGTAGCTTACTCCTACCAGAGCTTTCTTCTGGGAGCTAGTGGAGGGGTCTGACTTAAAATTGGGCATGAATTCTTTAAGTTGATAGAGATGTGCATATACTTATATGCTGAGAGCAAATAACCAGTAGATAGGTTAGATGTGAGACAGGACATGTATTTAATGGACATAAGGTCCCTGCAAGATAGCAGTAGGAGTGTACTACAGAGCACTGGGAGAGGATTAGTATTTAACCAAGGAAATGACTGTTTCATTGAGTTTGGAGAAAAGGATGTAAGGATGCTATATTGAGAGTATTGTTCCTGAAGTCTACTATTTTCTTTTTGAAAGAGGAGATAAGGGCATTTTTTTTTATTTTTAACTTGTTTTTCTTTCCTCTTTTGAGAGAGAGAGAGGAAGCATATGAGCAGGGGAGAGGGGCAGAGGGAGAAAGAGAGAGTCTTAAGCAGACCCCACGCTCAGCATGGAGCCTGATGCAGGGCTTGATCCCATGACCCTGGGATCATGACCTGAGCTGAAATCAAGAGTTGGACGCTCAACCGACTGAGCTACCCAGGTGCCCGAAGTGAGGACATATTCCTAAAGTACGAGAAGTGGTGGAGTTGAAAGCTGGAAGGGAATTGTGAAGATCTGAAATACTTACTGAGGTTAATGAGGAGTTTACTTGGGAAATGTAGAGACTCAGATGAGTTTGGTGGCTGTGGATTTTGTGGTGACCTCTGTGAGGTGTACCCCCCCCCCCATGCCTACTCTCTCTGCAGTATGCTAGTAATGGAAGGACAAAACTTAGGAGAATAGTGTGAAAAGACCTAGGGACCAAAAGCTGAAGGTAATGTGGTGAGAGTGGTTGAAAGGATGTATCCTGGGTGCCTGGGCTAGATAGGGAAAGGATTGAAGCCAAGAGAAAGCTTATAGGTAGGGAGAAAATGGAGGAGCATAACACCAAAGTTCCATGAGGTTAAAAAAAAGTGAAAGAGCTGAAGGATAAGAACTGGTGGTTATAGGCCACAGTAATGAATTTTAAGATTTCAGATGTTTAACTGTTTTGGATGGTAAGGTCCAGAGTGGTCACGGAAGTAGATTATTTGAGTATATTGGATATGAAGACCGTTGTAGTTGGGTAATCTTCTCTTTAAGGAGGAGAGCAGCTATAGGTCGTTCATATGGATGTGAAAGTCACTCAGATTGTTGATGACCAAAAAGGCAAGGGAGGTGTAGTAAAACAGACATTAAAATTCTTTGTAAGTTGGGGAGTGACGGGGAAGTTGGTGGATGATAGTAATGAAAGTTAGTTAGATAGAGCCTAATTACAAGTAAAGGAGGAAAGTTGTAACAGGAGACTTTCAGAGTAATCATATGTGTGCCACAACAGGAAAAAGATAAAATGCTGCTATCTCCTAGTCTGTTGTATGAGAGGTATAGAGAAAGATAAGTAGAGTGAGGTCCTGTAAGGGGTCTAGCAGAGTTTGTTTATAAAAGAAAAGCAGCATTGCAAAGGACATAGTGAAAAGCATCGGAAAGGAAGGTAACCTTTCAGGAGAGAGGAGGGGTGGGAAAGAGGACGAACCAAGCTTGTGGGAATCCAAGGTCTGTCATTGACTAGTCACATGGTGAATGTGTTAGGGAAACAAAAGTCATCTGTGTTGTTGTGGAAGCATGGAAGGAGGCCATTTTCTATAAAATGGTGATAACTATTACATAGAACACCTTTTGTGCCAGTCTCAAACAATTTTGATAGGGTGTCATTTCTTAATAGGATGAACAATGGCTGGGAAAAATACGGTTGCCAGTATTTAGAATAGAAATATTAGTACTGTGTAGACATGAGTAGGGAAGTAAGTATTTCAAAGGTAACTGCTTATGACCTTTGCTATACACTTAGCTAGAAATGGTAATCTTTTGTGAATTCAGTGTAAATGCTTATGTGGATAAGTGTTAATTTGTGGTTGTCAAGGCAAATTTAATTTGTTTATTCAAATACGTATTCTTATTTGCTGGTCATATATTGTTTGCTTGAATTCTCTTAGTTGAAAAGGTGGTTTCAGAAATTGTGGCTCTAATTCAGACTCAGACTTTCTTTGTGGAGACAGTAATCCTCAAGTTCATCAGTTTGGCTCTAAATATCACAGCATTTCTAAGTCCATACCTAAAGGATCATTTTAAATCTTTTTTTGGCATTTTTAGTGTTTTTGCAGACACTCATATAATAATATTGGCATGTCTGTTATTCAGTCTTTTGTGGGAGAAAATAGCATATAAAGCAAAAGACTGAAATTTCCAGTGCTTTGCAGGGAAGTGTAGGGGAAACAGGCAGGAAATGGTGGCCCACCCACAAACTACTACTGTGTAGTCTTTTAGTCCAGGTCTTTGCCACCCCTTTTCTCCATGGATTGCCTGGTGTGTTTCCCTAAGGATGGTCCAGATGAAGGAAGTGCATTGCATCCTCTAATTATTGACTGCAACAGCAACATGGCAGTGGTATGTAGTGCTTCCCTAAATTCCCAAGTTTGGAAGACCAGGGTCTTTAGGTTTATGATTTAGTTTAAAATTTGAAGTCCATGTAAATTTCCTTTTAAGTGAAGAATACCTGTATTCTTTTTTTTTTTAATGTTTATCATTTTTTGAGAGAGAGAAAGAGAGAGAGAGAGACAGTGTGAGCAGGGGAGGGGCAGAGGGAGACGGAGATACAGAATCTGAAGCAGGCTCCAGTCTCTGAGATGTCAGCACAGAGCCCGACGTGGGGCTCGAACTCATGAACCGTGAGATCATGACCTGAGCCAAAGTCAGACGCTTAACTGACTAAGCTACCCAGGTGCCCTGTGGAATACCTGTATTCTAATTTCCATCAGTAGAGTTGAATTTCTGAACATTTTGTGATTTGTGCTAATTTTCAGGTTGTTTTTCTTGGCCACAGGCTAGCTAGGAATTGTAACTTTGAAAGCATTTCCATAAAAATGTAGCAATTTGATTAAATGAATATATAATTGTAGTAACTAACATATATTGAGCACAACTATGTATCAGGTTCTGTTCCAAGTTCTATGTATTGACTCATTTAATTCTCACAGTAAGCTTATGAAGAAGTTAGTATCCCCATTTTATAGATGAGGAAACTAAGTCTTGTGTTAAATAACTTGCTCAGTGACATATAGCTAGGCTCAGTGTATGTCAGTTTTTAACTTAGTTTTTGAAGTTGAACTTATGGCTATTAAACCTTTAAAAACTTAAAATAGTATGATGTAACACTTTCCATTAAGTATCATTTAAAGGTAAGTTTATTTTTCAGGCACCCAGGTGGCTCAGTTGGTTGAGTGTCTGACTTTGGCTCAGGTCATGATCTCATGGTTTGTGGGTTTCAGCCTGGCATTGGGCTCTATGCTGACAGAACAGAGCCTGGAGCCTGCTTCAGATTCTGGGTCTCCCCCTCTTCCCGTCCCCTACTCACTCACACGCTCTCTTTCTCTCTCTCAAAAAAGTAAACATTTTTTAAAAATTATAAAATAAAGGTATATTTTTCTCTTCATAGCCCAATAGACATAATTTATCTTTCTATGGTAGTCTCTTTTTTGTTTACGATAGGATCTGAATTGAAAACATTTTGAGTATATATTATATACAGTACAGTTTTTCTGAACTTGAATAAATTTGGCTTGTCATTATTAAGCAAACCAAATGTCTTAACATAACTATAATTAAAGTTGATATAACACAGTTCACTTGAACATTATGTAGATTTTATTTGTATTATAATGAATGATATCATTGCCTATAGAAATAGTTGTACAGGGTGGCCATAAAGTCTGGAATCACAGATTAATATTATAAACCACTTTTATGTATATTTATCTGTTTCTGTAGCCACCCTGTATTTTATAAAGGTCTTTTCTGCATGTTTTGGTGTGACTTTTATTTCCTGGAGCTAAGGAGGGAAAAAATTAAAACAAGGATAAGTGCTGTACTTTTATGCTGCGTATGTAGTAAGAAGAAGGCCTGGACCCCAACAGTTTGATAAGGAAAGATTCCCCTACAACTTGGTGATGGTGATAATAATAAAAATGTAAGAACATCATCTAATATTTATGTTTACCATATATTAGGTATAGTGCTAAGCACTTCACATGTGTTTATCCTTTTCAATGCTTGTAAGCAGTCTTCTGAGGTAGATACTATTATTGTCTGTCTTTTAAAAAATTAGAAATCTGAGTTTTGAAGCCATTTAATGGCTGGACAAGCTATGTAACTAGTGGCACATATAGATCTTGAATCTAGGTTGGTCTGATTTCAGTGCCTAAGGCTTAATCTCTTATCTGCTGTGCTGTATGGCAGGTACTGGCAAACCTTTTCTGCAAATGGCCAGATAATAAATATTTTAGGCTTTGTGGGCCAAATGGTCTCTGGGAGAATTCCCTCAACTCTTGTTTTAATAAAGCAGCTACACAATACTTAGAAGAATGGGAGGAGTGTTCTGATAAAACTTTATGTGTGGACACGGTTTTATATAATTTTCATGTGTCCTGAAATACTCCTTTGAATTTGCTTTTCAGCTATTTAAAAATGTAAAAACTAATTCTTGTTTTTTTGGCCCTACGAAAACAGGTGGTGGGACTGGAATTGGCGTCTGGGCAGTACTTTGCTGACTCCTGCCGAATGGCTTGCTATAATTGTTCTTTTCCCCACCAAGGATAACAGAAATGGAGAATTCTTCTAACGATCCTTTACAGTAATCTAGTTTTGTTAGGTACAGGTACAAGTTAGCAATGAATCTAGGTAAATGTTCTTTTAGGCAGATAGTCATGAAATGCTAAGATTATGAGAGCTTTTAATATTATAATTCTTCCTATTACCACACCCTATGCTTTTAGAAATCATAAATATTCAACTCTTAGTCATTCCCATTAAATTGCTGTTTTGTGTTCTATAATCAAAAAAACTACTTTGATTCTAGGCCTTTTCTTTTGGTGTATTAGGTGCTGAGGTAATTTGATTCTTCTGAGGGAAAGGGTTTTGGAAATATAATGAAGGGTTCTCAAAAAAGATGATTCATGCAGAATTTACAAAATTGGCATCTTAGATTACAATTTGTCATTTATAAACTTGACCCTGTAGTATGAATTCAGTGTAACTTTGGCTTATGTGCAACAAAAAATACTTCCAGATGTGATCACTGATACGTGATTCTGAATTAAAATGCTTTATGAAAACTTTAGTGTTGACAGATCACTAATAAAATAAAAATCTGTCCATATACATAATGAGGTTTATGAGCAAATATTTACATTTTAATATTTCATAAGGAAAAGATATATACTAAATAAAACTAAATTAATTTCTGTTTGACCAGTACCAGTTATAGATGTCAGTGGTGTTGAATTAAATAGTCCTTTATAGGGACTGTATGGTTGGGGCTGAGTCAGCTTCCCTGGCTTGCCTGACCCCAAATAAGCATTTAATAAATGTTTGGTATTAAATTGTGTTTGGTAAGCCCTGAATGAGCCGGCATTCAAATGGAGGAAGCAAAAGTTTCATTAGCACAAAAGGAAAGGTTCTTTTTAGGAATTGTTAAGTTGAGTGAATCAGATTGTAGACAGAAATGTAGAAATTATTTGTATTAATAATAATATGTCAGAATCATTTAGTGGTTGGCTATTGCCTGTAGTATGAAATCTAATTTTCTTTAGGGTAGGATTCAAAGCTCTCCATGATTCGGCTCCAGCCTTCCTTTCTGGCCCTGACTTTCATTCTCCCGTGTTAACAGACTGTGTAGTCAATCTCTATACTTGTTCATTTATCTACAGATATTCTACTTTGGAATGTTCTTTCTCTTTTCTGTCTAGGCAGGTTTTACTTAGACTTCAAGACCTGAATCTAATGTCTTTTCTTTCAGTGGGATCATTCTTGTCCATTGTGATCTTTTTTTCCCTCTAAATTCCTAGCACTTTATTGCTTCTGTCACTCATTTGATAACTACTCTTTTCCTGCTTTATGATGTTCCTTATTAAAAATTGGATATTTGCTTTTGTCACTCCAGCTAAATGGAAACTTCCAGAGAATAGAGACCATATCTTGTACTTGTTTTTGGTAACTTGGGAGAAAAGTAAAAACTTCATGAATTCCATGTTTGTGCGTATGAGAATTTTTTCTAAAATGCATTATTCCTCTTTTTCTCTTTAACTTTTATTTTGCAGCAATGTCAAATATATGGAAAAGAACTGAATATTCTTCAGTCAGATTCACAGTTGTTAACACTGTGCCATGTATGCTTTACCATTCTTTCCCTACGCACATCTTTTTCCTACTGAACCATTTGATAGTAAGTTGCAAATATAATGTCCCTTTATCCCTAAACACTTCAATGAACATTTCTTTAAAAATTTTTTTTTTTAACGTTTATTTATTTTTGAGACAGAGAGAGAATATGAACAGGGGAGGGGCAGAGAGAGAGGGAGACACAGAATCTGAAACAGGCTCCAGGCTCTGAGCGGTCAGCACAGAGCCTGATGCGGGGCTCGAACTCACGGACCGTGAGATCGTGACCTGAGCCGAAGTCGGACGCTTAACGGACTGAGACACCCAGGTGCCCCGAACATTTCTTAATTATAAGGGTATTCACTTACACAACTACAGAACAGTGATCAGAATCAGGAAATAAACATTTGTGCAGTAATATTTTTGAATCTGTGGATATTATCACCAGTTTGTTCCGTGTGGCTTTTTTTTTTTTTTTTTCCTGTTCCAATCCAGGACCATTCACTGTATTTAAATTTTTATGTTTCTTGGGGCGCCTAGGTGGCTCAGTCGGTTAGGCTCAGGTCATGATCTCACAGTTTGTGAGTTGGAGCTGTACCTCAGGCTCTCTTCTGTCAGTGCAGAGCCTGCTTCGGATCCTGTTTCCCTGTCTCTGCCCCTCCCCCCACAGCGGGTACACATGTGCTCCCTCTCTCTCTCTCAAAAATAAATAAACATTAAATTATAATTTTTATGTTTCTTTATTCTTCTCACTTTCTTTAATCTGGAACTGAACCATTCCTGAGTCTTTTTTTTTCGTTCTTCTTATGACATTAACATTTTTGAAGATTACCAGCCATTTATTTTGTAGGATGTCTGTCAGTTGGGTTTATCTGATACTTCATCATGATTAGATTTAGGATATGTGTTTTTGGCATGTATACTGAGTGATATTGTGTCCTTGGAGTGCATCATATGAGGGACACATGCTAGGTATTTGTTATATTATTTGTCATGTTTTCTTTGATCATTTGGATAAAGTGGTTTTTTTCTTAACAGAGCCTAAGGGCTCTTCTATGGTGGAGCTATTTAATATAAGAAACATTTGAGGGCATTACCTGCATTAACTTGAGGGATATCAACTTCTGTTTAATTTAGCAAATAATAAAATTTGAATCCTCACAGTGAATTATAATAGTCAACTGGTGAATTTGAACAGAACTGTGATCGAGACAGGCCTGGGCATTTACCCAAACACATACTAACGATTACTATAAAGTTATAGTAATCAAAAAAGTTTGGTGTTGGCAGTTGAATAAACAGGGAAAATATTTTTAAAAGAACAGACTTAAATATATAAAGTATTTGGCATATGATGAAGGTCACATTTCAAATTAATGGGAAGAGGATGGATTAGTTAATGAATTATGTTTGGGCAAAATAGTTAGAACAATTATGTATCACATTTAGTTGCAGAAACCCAGAATCTTTTCTAGCTAGTTTGAACAGAAAGGAATTTATTACGTGGTACTAAATGGCAAAATCATTAAGAGGACTGGATGGGGGTGGGGGTTGGGGAGGCTATTCCTACTTCCAGGAATTTAAGCGGGGGGGGGGGGGGGGAAGGCCTGGGTTCAAATTCTGAACCTTCCGTTTATTGGTTATGTAACCAACTTCTCTTTGGTTAATTTCTCCATCTGTAATTATCTGCAGATGATTTAAATACCTTTTTTGTAGGTCAAAAACAGTTGTGTGTTGGTAGTTTCATATGGTTTTATCTAATATTTCTAAATTTGTGAAGTTTAAGTGAGTTTAAGTGCATGTAGCACTGAATAAACGTTCAATACACGTTAGCAATATATTCATTACCGTTTTTCAATATAGTTATGTAAAAATGTATAAATATGTCAGCATGATTGATCACATTCTAAAATGAAATAACTTTTGGAGTCAGATATATAACACTTCCTCTATCTGATAATATCATGTATAGTTTTATATAAGTAGTATTCAGACATGACCAAAACTTTTATAAGTACTATATGTAACTATATATATGTATACAGTACAACCTCCAAATATATGGTAATAAAATAATATCAGGTATACCTAATTTTTGTATAAGTAATTAAAAAAATTTTTTTAACGTTTATTTATTTTGAGAGAGAGGGAGAGAGGGAGCAGAGGAGGGGCAGAGAGAGAGAGAGATAATGAATCCTAAACAGGCTCCTCGCTGCCCGTGCAGAGCCCAAGGCAAGGCTCGATCTCACGAACCATGACATTATGACTTGAGCCAAAATCAAGAGTCAGACGCTTAACCAACTGAGTTGCTCAGGTGCCCCTCACATAAATAATTTTAAGGTGATTGAAATGTCTTCGGGTTGTTTGCCTCTACAGTGAATGATCTTGAACCCTATGCTCTTTGACTTTTTGTCTTTTTAAAAATAGTTGTTTTCTTATTGATGAGTTGTTCTTGCTTACCTTAGCTTCACCTGAATCACTTTTTAATTTATTGCCTTTCATTTTCTGTGAATTGGAAAACCAGATTACTTTGGTTTATTCACAATTCTAATCAAGAGCCAGGGGAAACTTGCTGAAAACAAGTGATTTTTGTACTTAGTACTTCTAACTTTGTGGTTTAAGTTCTGACTGTTAAAAGCTTTTTTTTTTTTTTTTTTAGTTATTTTCTGGTTACTGGCTCAGTTCTGGTTGGTTGAAGTTGACGTGACTTCTCTAGGTTTGGCATAATATAAATGTGAATTCACCTTTGCTTTCCTGATGACTCATTAGTTTTCCAGTTGTTCTATGTGTTAGACAATCAAGTATTATCTTATCTGTAGGAAGCTTTTCCCTAACTTAAATGTTGCACTACAGGGGTGTCTGGATAGCTCAGTTGGTTAAGTGTCTGACTCTTAATTTCGGCTCAGGTCATGATATCAGGGTTGTGAGATCCACCCTGGGCTTGGAGCCTGCTGAAGATTCTGTCTCTCCCTCACTTATCTGCTCCTCCCCTGTTCATGTGCTCTCTCAAAATGTTGCAGTACTGACTTGTAATGGAGAGTCCTCTGAAAATGGCAGTATTTGGAAATGAGCTTTGACACCTTCTGAAGTCAGAGAACAATATGCAGGAGCCTGCTTTGTGATGGCAATTCAGATTTCTGGTTCATCTCTTCTTCAGTGGACAGATACAAATTACATTTGTCTAACATTTTGGTTTTCAACCCATGTTTGTATTTATTCCATTTATTCTTCCCTTTCACCCTGGGAGGGAGGTCTTATTTTATCTTCTGAGTAGAGAGTTAGTGATTTAAGAATATAAGGTTGGCAAATTATAGAGTGGAGATTCAGATTTTGAGGTAAACATTCATTTTCATACCTGTTTTGAAACTTCGGTAGTTTTGTCTCACATCATTTAGAACCAGAATTTTTTGAGGTACTGATTTTTATAATAAAAGAACTAAGATTTCTCTTTAAGATTTTGTATTTAGATTGCTAAGTGTTCTTTTCACACTGTATTTATTTTGGAA